>NW_024581135.1:9890246-10127254 GCF_017639235.1 Corvus kubaryi
GGATAGGATAGGATAGGATAGGATAGGATAGGATAGGATAGGATAGGATAGGATAGGATAAAACAGGGCAGGACAGGAGGAAACACAAGTTACTGGCCATGCTGTTACAGATCACAATAACATCAAAGACTAAAAGTTGAAATAGCAAAAAGAAAATATAATACAGGTCACAGTAATAGAGGTCTTTATAATGAAAAACTAGGTAGCTTCAGTTTAGGCCATGCACAAGTACATGAAATGATAGTGATTTATGATTTTTAAACAAAAGAAATAAGTATTTTGATTAGGCTTGTGGGGGAGGGAGTATGGGGCTTTGTATTTAAAGCTTCATTTTAACCAGGGAAAATTACTGCTGCATGAGGCAGCATTCAGCTTCTTTCCCTTCATGAGCAGGGTACCCAGCTTGCCTTGGGAATCCAAACCTGGCAGGATGCCTTTCTGACATCTCCCTCCTGAGTAGCCGTGGGTGTATCTACTGACATTAACCAGCATGAGAGCTTCTCAAGGAAGAAAAGCCCTATATGAAAAGGTTTCACTGCAAAAGGTGGAAAAGTCTTTAAAGGGAAAACTACACAGCGTGCTGCTCCAGAAGCCAAGTTGAACTTTCATTTTAGATCTGAGCATTCTGTAAGAGCAGAGTGCTCATCTACTTCCTACAGTAAATTATTCTTCCTCAGCTATATTTCTGTATACTTTAGATTTTTATATAAACTTCTGTAGAAAAAGAAATCATAGCAATTATAATCCTAGCAATTATGTAGACCCTTTTTGCTAGATGCCAGAAGTTGAATTGTTACCAGGAAAAAAAGCACTGTGCCCTGAGAGAAATGGGGCAATGAATTCCCATCATGCAAACACGATGAACTCCTCTCAAGGTAATCAAAACCTGAAAACATTTTCAGGTAGAATCTATAGAAAAGAAAACCAGAATGAAAAAAGCAGCAAACCCCAAGGGTCTTAAAGCCAGCTAAGAAGTTTGGCTTGCAAACTAAGCCAGGGAAAAATCTTTAGCAGAGAATTAATGCTGTGCCAACTCTGAAAAAAGTACAAGCACAGAGTTAGGACAACTGTAAACTATAGAGTCTGACATCAACTGCAGGGAGATGAATGTAAAAGTTAATACAAAATGCAATTGATAAAGATGAATATGGTCAATACCTCAGTGCATACTTCAATCACTGAAAAATCTTGTCAAACCAACCTGACTTGATTCTTTAATGAGCCAGTAAAATGAGGCTGCTTAAGTCTGGTTGTATTGGCACAGTGCACTTATCTATTTATAAAATTTTTAAATTAGTATGGTGCAATACCCATATTAAAAATTAGCATGATAGTTTCCCAATGCAGTGTGCATTAAATTAACTCAGACCTGGCTAACTGAGATCTCAAACTGCACATGAAGGATGGGTGCTTGCAGAGGTTTCTTCACGAATTATTACTATTATGCTTGAAGCCACGGAACATTTTCATCGGTGTTCAGGAAGTAAAAGTAACTTTGCTACTACTGTAATGCCTGATTAATACAAGGCCTGGTAAAGCAGCAAAGAGTGATGAAGGCAGGACAGTCTAGTACTCTAGCACAGCCACCATCTGGGTTGCTTGGGAATCCATTCCAAGACCATGTAATTTTACAAAGCAAGGTGAAAAATGATACAAGAAACAAAGGGCATGGGAAAGTGGGACCTTCTCTGGAAGGCAGCAAGTTTGAAGGAATTTAGGTTAATGAGCTACAGCAGCTGAACCCAAGTTCTTTATTCAGTGATGTTACAAAAGGGATCTGCAAACAGAGGACTGCTAACGGAGAAGAACTGGAAGAAAAACTGGAAAACTACTCTAGCTTACAATCAGTATTGCTACAGTGAGATTGAAATTTTGAAAGTGATGCAGAAACTGCCATAAAAAATAAAAGTATAGAAAACAAAATCTAAACCAAGATTTTCAAAAGCTTAATTTACATAGTTTACCAGCAATAAAGCATCTGACTACATCACAAGGTCTAACTCCTGCCAGTTCTAGAAAAAAATTTCAGATGAAAAAGCCTATATAAAGAGCATGACTAACCATAAGTTTGATTCTAGGAAGACCTATGTCAGTTCTCCAGTTGTCACTATCTTTGTATTAAACAGGATTTTGTTCAAGAAAGAAAGAAAGGAAGGAAGGAAAAAAAAACCGCCAAATTAACTCAACTGCTAAGCCTCAGATGGCTGAGTAAAATATTTTCCTTTAAAAAGCTGTGCACTCAGCATGACAGTCAACCCTGACCCACAGTCCCCTACTTCTCACAGCAGCAAAGCTCAGTGGTGTGATCCACTCTTTGTCACACAGCAGATGCCCTGATGTCTTACTGGGAATCTGGTGCACTTCTGCAGTTCAGGCCCGGGCCCCTTACCTGCGCAGCACCCACCTGCCCTTCACCTGGTGAAGGCTCAATGAATTTGAACCATTCAACTGAAAGACAAAAAGAGGGAAAGGAGTAAAGATTTTTCAAATACGGATACACATATGGAAAGGCTAAAAAAAGAGGAAAGGAAAATGCTTCTAAATTAAGAATATTTTCCATGGTCTTTTGATGGGTAGAATTAATATCTCCACTTCACAAATAGGACAAGCAGGTCATCAAGGAGTTAGGACATGCTATTCTCTGAACACCCTGTCAGGTGCCTTAACTACCTGTCACAACTAAAATGGGTTATGAGACCTAGAAATAAATCCATATTTGTGGATACCAGACCACAGCGTCTCAGACAGACCATGGAGTCAGTTCATGGGTCTGTTCCATATTATGTTCAATTAATTTCATGTTTAGCTTAATAGCATTTTTATGCAGTTATTGCATAATAATAACAAAGGACAGCCCATCTGCGTGCTCAGTGTTCATATATAATGTCTCGGGTGTCAGTAAGTCTGCACTCCAAGTCCAAGACCAGCGGATGTTCTCTCTGAGTCCTGACCCAGGGAGGGCAGCACATCCCCTGTGGCTGCTGCCCCCCCATCACACCTCCAGCCCCACAGCCCAGCACAACCACCACCAGACAGCAGGGCAGTAAAAACCAGACCTCTGGGCTCTCCTGAGCTTCCCACAACTGGCCCGAACTGACACTCTGTATATATGCATAGCTGAAAAATCTGCACACATTTAAGCTGCTAAGTACTGGGTATGTTGTTACACAAAATATTCACTGACCTTTTGCTGAATGTATTTTAATTGAAGTAATTATTCACTCAGCTCCAGCTGCTAGAACTCCAACCTGATATGTCTGAAAGTAAATAGCTTTTCAGATTGGCTGCTCAGAAGGCTGGAAAGTATCTGCAAACTGATATGCAGCTGGGAAAGGAGTCTTCCCAGGCCCGTCTGTTTGCATGGCTTCTCTCAACAGTTTATCAATAAGTTTTTAATGCTCTTATCAATGAGTTCCTATCAGGTTAACAGCCTGAAGTGGGGATGAAAAGCATAGCCAGGGAGAGGCTTATGCTTTGTTGATTTCCAGTTTACTCCAAACTCTTTAACATTTTCTTGTTTTCATCAAAGGGTAAACTGAGTTTGAACTTTCAAGGTAGAAAGTGTGCTTCTGGAGTTTCTTGGTGAGGATTTTTTCTCATTAATTAATCATTATGTTAAAGGCCTGGGTTTTCCAAAGCAATTGGCAAAGCTTCCACTGATTTGACTCGGAAGGATTTCATCCTAACCTTAACACTGTTTGTGCTTGCCTAGAAATAATATGGTGTCACAAAAGAGCATTTTTTGGCCCCTCCAATCTCTGAAACAGCCTTATGCCAATGCTAGATCAAGCTTCTTGAAGGGTGAAATAATCTGTAAGTAACCAAGTTCAGTAACACTGTCCTGCTCCTGTGGGTGAATAAAAGCTTCCAGAAACATTCCCATTAATGAGAACATCACAGTGTAGTGAAAAGTGGGTCTGGATGACACAAGGGCTAAATGCCATTTCTCTAAGTAAAGCAGTTTTACCGCCCTGAGTAGAACAGAGGGCCAAACATTTTAATCCTTTTAATGATTACCCAAGATGGTAAAAAAAAATTAACCAAATAGTTAAAGCAAGTCAAGGTCAGAGTCAGGAAAAAAACCCAACCAACCAAGAGATTTACTGCTTCCCAACCTCATGCTCTAATGAAGTGCAATCAACACAGGCATTAAAAATGTCCATTTCTTATGGGTTTCTGTCTTGTGGAGGAGTTCCCTGGGGTGTAAGACATGTTTGGATCCAAAGCTTTCTCTACAGCTTGGCTTTCAGAACCACTCTTTACAATAGGACTTCTCTACAGTCTAATAATGATATAACTCAATACGTACTCAGTCTTTTCCCACTGGGCTCAAAAATTATCCAGAGAACTGTCAGTATATCTCAATCACCACAGCGGTGGTGTTCTTTAAGAAACTAGGCTAAGAAACAAACTAAATTTGTTCAGTTGCTTATCAAAATGTTTTGCAAAGCCTTTTCTACATCTTATGCTCTGTATAGATATCACAGTTTGCACATCCCATTCCAGGTATTTCTAAACATGCCAGAGGTTTAGCTGAGCTGATTATGCTATGTGATTAGCTAATTAGGACTATATAAACAACTGAAAACTTAAAGTTTAAGAAGATCTTTGTCTAGCAACTGATACCAGATCCATCACTAGGGATGATGGTTCCTGACAGTGTTTGGTAGTCTAGTAACAACAGAAGAATTAAAAGATCTGTTTAGTTATTCAGTCAGAATTCCTAGCATTGTTTACAACACAAATGAACTTATTTATACATTAATTACATTCAATTTTAAAAATTTAAACCCATGATATAGCAGCAATGATTTATAATGCAAATGACCAAGGCAAAAAGACTGTTTAGAGAAGACAAGAAAATAAATTACAAAGACTTACGCAGTTAATAATGGCTTTGCACATACTATCGTGTTTCTTTTTCATAAGTTAAAGCTAGAAACTGATTGTCATTATCAGAGAGGCCTCAGCTCTGTTGATTTTGTTAGACCTCTGGCAATTGTACTTTCACAGGTTAATGAAGGGAGAAAATTACTTGGTTTCACATTATAAATAAAAATCTGATACTTTTCAATGCACAGTGAACTCCTCTGGAAGTGCCTTTGTCATGAAGAAATCTCCCCTACTAAGAGAGCACCCTACAATTGCTCTACAAGCATAGAGTACATGTCGAGTCCCCCTGGTCAAGCAACTGCTTTTTGTTAGCCTCTGGAAGGATCTATTAAGACAGTGACTCCCACACTATCCCTGTAGGCACCAGGAGTAATTCTAAAGATTATTTCCCCTTTGCAGTCAGACAAGTAATGGTTCAAGTAAGAAAGGAGAGATTTGAAGGAAGCTGTACAAGGGACAGAACATAAAAGTTTCTTTAAATAAACATAACTAGTGCTACTTAGATGCTGCAGACTGCAGGAGATGGCACGAAAGCGAGGAGAGAGATAGGAGAGAGTTTATGTATCAGCCATGTAAACAAGAGTCACAAAGCCATCATAAAAATAAACTACTTTCAGCTTTGTAATCTCTCCAACCCAGCCCTTCTCTGTTCAGAAGAGAGGGCCTCTGGCTGGAAGGTGCAAGGCTGCAAATCTCCTCAGAGAACTCTGAGCTAAATGCAAAGAACTGCCTAAGGTAGACAGACACCCAATGCTGGCCACGGCCACCCTGTCCTGGAGCTGAGCCATGGCCTCCCCACCACCCACCATCTCAGGGACACCCAACCTTGAGCATCTCCATAGGGTTTCCCACCAGCACACTGCGAGTTGCCCACCTTGGCTTTCACTTCATGTGCTTGAGAAACTGCAGCGTTTACAGGTCCCACCTTTCCCGTCTCAGTCTGCCTCCCTGCCTCATGCTCTGCAGCTGCTGTCAAAGAAAAATCCAACAGTTCCCTCATCACCCAGACACTGGCACAGAGAGCTCATGTTCCCCATTTACACTGACCTCTACAAAAGCCTTATTTTTTTTCCAGCATCAGAACACACTTGTCACGTAAACATTTTTTATAAGGCTGCTCTGTCCCCTCAGGTAGGGCTGGGTGACTTACCAGTGTCCTGACTCAGGTGTATATTTTATTTTTGTATTTTCTGAGTTGTGAAATACCTGAGGAAGGGACTACTTTAATATTTGCATCTCCTGCGGTGTTGAGAATATTATGAGTGTTTAACAAATACACAGCACATCCACATACATGAGGGAACACAAACAGAAGAACCAAGATGGAAATGTTGCTTCTAGCAAGCAAATGAGATATAGTAGAGCAGAGCAATGCATTTCTCATGCTCTATCCACTGTATGTCTCCAAGCTTACTTTGGCAGAGAATTAGTACTTCTTAGGGGTTCTTTGCTGGCACTAGCAAGTTTTAAATGCATATAAAATGAGGGGAAGATATTCCACATTGAAATAGTATGTGGCATTCTACTAAGATGTCAAATTCTAAGAGACATGCTGTCAACAGTATTGGATATAAATCTAAAAGTATCTCATCTAAGAGACAGTACAATATTTTCACAGGGCAAGAGTTAAAACATACATAAATCTATTCTAAACATTCGGTTCACCCCTTTGATTTCAAGAATCCAGATTTCCCAAAACAAAGAAATTCTGCAAGATCTGTTTTGTGTACACCAGTGGAAGCAACACATCTGTTAATGCCAAGAAGTTTAGTTAAGCACATTCAGAACAGATTTGCTGCACAATGTTAGTGGCACTGAACCTGAAGCAGTCATTAGAGAAAGAATTTATTCTTGTGGTAACCCCAAGCAAGAGTCACCATCCAGCCAATTTAATATCAACAGCAGTAATTTCAACAATATGATATTTAACCACAATCCTAAAATGGCTCAGTCTGGAAGCAACACAATATCAGCATTTGAAAGAATGCATCCCCAGCAACATCTGAAGAGGGAGGAAAGATCCAAGGCCACAGTGGCTTTTTCACGGAGTTAGTACACAGCTCTTGCTTGAACTTTTTCTTAATTGAGGTTGCAAAAGAGTAAGCTGAGGAATGAACCCAAATAGCACTTCAGTTGGCAGCAGAGTCTTCCGAGGACAGTAACAAAGGACAAGTCCCTTGCTCTGGGAGAGTCTGGATACAATGCTCCACCCCACCCTGTGCATATGCCAAGGGACACTCAGGTACCCACCAACCCTTTACAGCTTTTACAGCGGCGAACCCCTAAATGCATGCTCAAAGGAGACCACAGAGTCCATAGATAAACCCTTTCTAACTCCTGCAATTCCTTCATTTGCTTCCCTCCTCTCTTCTCCAGCAAATTCCCCTTCCCCAGAGACAAATTCCCTTCCACTCTTGCTCCCCTGAAAATGTCCACCAATGGATGATATTTTCTCTTTGCTCTCATGACCCCTAAGCAACCCTGACTCGGTGGAGCTCAGACTCCAGTCCCTGAGCCAGATGCAGTTTTTCATGACAAATCATTTAGCCTTGAAATTTTCCTGTGGCTTTTGGGAGGGAAGATGTCAGTTCAAAAAAGTTCAAATTGTTCAAATTCTGACCTGAATTGACAATGCCTCTATGAGACTGTCCTTATGAATCCTATCCTTGTGTCAATGTGCGTCTTACCAAGCTACATGATTAGACCTTTCTGCAACACACTAGGTGAAATTCTATTTCCACTAAGATCAAGTTAGTTTTACAATGAGTTTCAATGGAGAGCATTGCAATCATTAAGGAAAAGAAGTAGACATCAAAGCTGATAGAAACGTCCATTTCTCAATATCTGCTGCAAGCAAAGCATGCTATGAAACTGTTCCACCCAATAGACTGAAAATAATGGGACAAATGTAACATCCTGAAATAAAATAGCACCACTGCTTTTTTAATATGTTTGATATGCACTTCCATCTCAATAAGCAAAGAGGAAATAAATAAAAAAGACACAAAAAAAGCAAAATAATATTAAAAAACATTTTTTAAAAAGTACAGAAATTTACACTTCTAGGGATTATTGGTCTGATCTTTATTAGTCTCCATGCTCTTAAAAGCCCCTCTGTTCTCCTCACTATAACACTGAAGAAACACTGTGTTTCATAGCTGGAATTTCCTTGTAGCATTCTTTGCCTCCTGAAGTTTATTGTACTTTGGGAAAGGATAATCTCAAGATGTCACAGACAACAGAAATGTAAGGATTCCTGCTGATAGCTCCTTGACTAATTGCCATGAATGCATCCGCCATACCAGCGGGGTTTTCTCCTGGTGTCAGCATCTATTTCTCCTCCAAACCTCAGTAAAATAAGAAAGTTCTGCTGCTGAAGTAGACACTTCTATCAGTTTTTCTGTACTGCCTGTGGATAACTTGAAAGGCTTAAAGTATTTCAAGAAATTAAATAGGATAAGTAGGCACAAGTTCTCACGAAGGATCAGATAACTTCAGGGCATTAGGAGAGAAAATAAGACTTAATCAATGTTTCTGTAGAGGGTCTCTTGTTCCCTTATCACTTGTAAGAAAACAAATGTACTGGTCCTTATAAATCTTAGATCTTACAGGCTCCAGCAGCTGGTTGTGACTAAGCATTCCCATCTGTCAGCACAGTTGCCTTGACTTAGCATTATCTAACCTCTGATGACACAAATTAAATACACCCACTTCTCATTCAAACAGTGAACAGAGTTCTTATCAGACAACTCGCTCTAAGCAAACTGATTTAGGGAAATGCATCGCCAGGAACAAAGAAGTTACCCACTCCCTGATGTTTTCAGTAACTTCAGTGTCACTGTCTTCAGTCAACTACCCTTAACCAGCCTCCAACAGTTTCGTCTGAAGCAAAAGGGTTACTGTGCTGTAACCAAAACAGCTTCTAGTTCTCTACTCCAAGTCATTCTCTTAAAATCTTTTTTCTCTCATGCACATACACACACATTGTTGAAGTTTACCATAGCTGATTCTGAGCCAAGAACACAAGCTTCGTTTTTATTGCAGATTATAGTTGAAAGGCACTAAACAAGCATGCTCATCTGATAAACTTCTTGAAAAAAAAAAACCAGAAAAACTCCCCAACCCCCAAAATTCATACCAAGTGTTAATTTGAAACATCTCAAAGACGTATTTTAACTTTTAACAGTTCTTGTCTTCATTTCTTTGCAGCTGTCATCAAAAGAGGACACTGAGGAATGAAAAACCCACTGCAGACAGACCATGGGCTTTGCAGTCATGAGCACCCTGGGAGTACCAGGCACTCATCTTGGGAGGTGCTGCTCCTCTGAACATCCCATGCAGAGCTCTACATGTGCCACAAGCTGTCTGTGAAAAGGATGTCTCCAAAATGCAAGCTGAGCTGGGCTAAGATTACCTTATGCTCACACAGATACACTTTTTTAAGTTATTATTTTTGCAGCAGGTGGAAAAAGCCAAGGAGTGGATCTAAAATGCATGTCTGTATAAAATCCACTGTACCCAAATGTCCTGTAAACTCAGCTTTTCCATGTTTAAGTTCTTGCAAGAATATTGATGGATATATTGGCCAATTTGGATGGAATTCTGAGATGACTTTTGATAGAGATCTGTGAGGTCTCTGTGTGATATATGCATTAAAAAGACTGGAAAGGAGCCCTGCTATTGAAGCTTTGTAGCTCTTCCATTCACCTATAAGAGGAATGGAAAGAATGACGACAGTTGCAAAATTTGTCTCAGAAGTCTCATCAAGACAGAATTATGGGCCCTAGAAGACGCACGTTTCTTTATTGAATATTTTAAACTCTTATCTTTGCAGGAAGCAAAACCAGACCATTTCTAAAACAGAACTTCTGTTGATCTTGTTGGGAGGCCTAGCTTTGCCACTGGCAGGCTTAAAAAACCTTGGGTCCATGCTTTGGATAGAGACAGAAGATGTCGATGAGCCAAAGTGAAATCCTTTCCTACTTCGCCAGGTAAGTGCTCATAACTGAGCCCTTTCTGCTGCTGGTGAGGATGCCTTGAATATTTGTGACCTCCTTCTTCCAAAACAGCCACGCAACATGTGTTTGATGAGATGGAGGGTACACCAAATTGATGGAGAGAAATTGCAAGAAATGGATGGAGGGAAATTGCAAGAAATAAACCAGAATCTGGTGCAATGGATTTAGTTTTGTGCAGTCAACATCTTAGTCATGTTGCCACTGGTGTCTGCATCAGCATCAACTTTACCCTCATGAGTTCTTCATTAGCATGGAAGATAACAAGACGGACATAGGAATATCCCATGAAGAGACAGGTTTTAGCTGGACACCACACTGTATGTTTGTGCACAGGTGTCCATGCTCCTCATCCCAGAGCACATGTGTGTCACGGACAATAAGGAGAGGTTAATTTGTTGTTTGACAATGAAGCACAAAGAGGATGTGAATTAATATAATCAGACAAGGTTTGTTCGATAAATACAAAATCATCAACCAGCTCCAAATACACTGTTCAGGAGTCTGGCATGTTGAACTACCCACATGCAGGGTGGTGTGGATCCCAGCCAACCTTGGCAAGATCTGGCTACTGAGGTTGTGTGAACTTGTGAAGTGTTTCACAGGTTTCAGAGGGGACTAAAATTCTTTCTGAGGAGCCAGCTGGCTGGTGATGCAGAGTCAGCACAGACACCATGCTTCACACGATAGTACCAATTTTTCTTTGTCTTACTAGATACACAGCTGAGCAAGGAGGAACTGGTCCAGAGAGATTCCTGACTTTACATTTTGAATTAAGTGAAGCACTTGTACACCAGGAGTGATGAACCAATACAAAACTCAGAGTATCCCTTTGCTTTACAAACACATATATCTAAACTAGTCATTTTCTTAAAATCCCAGCTCACTCAGCACTCAGAGCTACAAGTCTTCTTGTGATGGGGCCAACCATGACCACAGCTTTCCTCTCACAGAGTATGAAAAGGTTGCAAGGAGACAGGCTGGTAAGAGCCCAGTGCTGTGTCCTGCACAGACCATCCTTGGACACATGTGGATGTGTTCTGTCATGTCAGTGTCGCCTCTGTGGGTCAAGATGAAAACACAGAGGTTTGGCTTTTCCACATCTTATTTCCCATTCACTCTCATGAGCAGCAGCTTTGACACTTAAACCAATCTTGGTTTTCCAGCCTCAACAGTGCCTTGTTTGTGTTCCTTCTGCTCACCAACACTTGCTCCCAGCTCTCTCATTCAATGCTGTAGGTTTGGTCTGGAGATTGCCAAGCCACCTTGTCCCAGGTTTTATTTTCCCACAGGCAAACTAACTCTAAAATTTAATTTACAATTTTAGCCCACTAAATACTGCAAAGGAGAGATACAGATTTTGGATGAAGCAGAAACAACAAAAAGAATGTCATTGCTCATGTCTGTAAACAAACTACATGAAGCAAATGAGTGTGTTCTTTCTCTTTTGAAACCCTTAACCATCAAAAACAATGATCTCATGCTTCTGAAAACAAAGAGGAGTTTTGCGAAATTTATTTTAAAGGGATGAAGACAGACTGCAAACAGATTTAAAGGGAAAAGCAATATAGGTGGAAGGTACTGAATAGCAGAACTTTAAATTACTTTAGTGGGAGCTATAAATGTCCTGTGTAGCTCAGAGCCTGCCCCTCACTGACTGCTGGTGTGGGGACCCTGCAGTGTTTCCATGTGGTGTTTGGCTCTCATCAACATTATCCTGTACCCCTTCAACACTACATACATCAAAATAAAAAGTAAGTTAGTTTGAGTAAATACAAAGACAAACTTTTCCTACTCCAAATAAACAAAATGGGTTGAGTAAGATAAAACTGATACGGGTTTATAGCATTATGAATTGGTGGGTTTTTTCTAAATTCAAAAGCAAAGAGAAAATTACTTTATCTTTATCTTCCCTTCCTGTTTTGTTTGTTGGAATTTTTTTTATGTTGTTGCATTCTGCTTTGGTTTCTTTTGCTTTTGTTATTGCTTCACAGCGAGCTTTTTTTCCATGCATCCCTAAATCAAAACATAACTGCTGCTTGGAAAAGCTGTAGTTTTTCCCTCCTGTAGATTTTTACCCTCTCTGCTCCTGGGTTCGGGGACAGGGCAGAAACTGAGGTGACGAATGGAAGAGATGAATTCAAGTGATGGAAATCATTGCAGAAAGCCTACAAATCTCTCTGTAATGTGCTATATTATAACCTATGGCAGCATCATTTTAGCCAGGTCCAGGGCAGAGAGGTCCACTCTTTGGGGGCAATGCTCTGCTACCCAAAGCTTTTCAAGACCATCTAAACACAGAGAAGTCTGGATGGCTCCCAGCAACCAAAGCAGCTTCCCCACACCCTGGGGACAGCAACAAGCAGGCAAAGCCTTGACCTGCACCATGGATGTAATAAATAAGGATTCATGTTTTCTTTGAGATCCTTTCTTTTGTTGCTGCCCCTCTAAGCGCAGGGCAATGTTGCTCTGAGTAAGAGGGAAGCATCCGCTGGCAAAAGTCCTGTTTGGCTGGAGGTGAGCACTCTCCAGGGCCAGAAGGGATAACCCACCACTAGTGGAGACACTGCTCACGGATAGGGATCCAACAAAAACTTCAGTCTCAGGCTTACAAAGGACTAAGATGGACTTAACACCCTTAAAGCAAATAACCAGGGAGGATAAGTCGTGATAGCCATTGTGCAAGGGCTTTAGCATCCAACAGTACTTAAGGAATTTCTCTCTTCACCATCAATACTGAAATTGCACCAGAAACAGGCAGCTACCTAAAACTATTTTGGGGCCAAGTCCTACCTGCCTCTCTCACACACACACACAAACACACTCATACACACACACAACTTCTTCTGCTCCCTGAGAGTTCAGTGCTGGGCAGTTTGTGGAATCACACCCATATAATCTAAAATTCTAGCAAGTGGCCCCTGCTGGTGTCCCCCCAAACCACTATTGACAACTCTGCTCTCGGCAAGAAAAGTGGCTCCTTCCCGCACTCGAGGCAAGCCGGCTCCAGTTCAAACGTTCAAGCTCTGCTGGGCTGGCTCAGGCAATGTTTATAGCTCAGTGGTATGGATGAAAACTTACACAATGCTTTATGCTGTCAAAGCAAAATGTGATCGTTCCAGACTGTGCACTGACATTATTAAAAATATCAATTAAGGCCAAAAATGCACTTTTACACTGAGCTGCTTGGATTAGATTGTAACCAGCTCAAGGATAAGAAACACTGCTTGTTTATCTTAATCACATTTAAAAATCCAGGCCTTTATATTATCTCCCCCCACAACAGCCATTTCAAGTGACAGTAGGAATTCTACAGTGGCTTCAAATGGATTTTTTTTCTGCCAACACATTCCCCCTTCACTTTTAAAGTTTTGTCTCTCCTATTTTTATAACTTTTAGGAAAATACTAGCAACTGGTGATTCCCCAAAAACAAAGACACAAAGCAGAAAGAATAAAAAAGTCAATGTACATCAAGAAGCACATGGGACAATTTGTGACACAGTGCCAAATAAATGCTCATTTGCTCTCACTGGAGGTCAGTGAGGCAAACTGGTGGGAACTATTTGTAATTACAGGTTGGTGAGATACAACTGTGGCAGTTGTGTGGCCTTTTCATGAGGCCTTTTGCTCTAATTTAGCTTTGGAGATCTTACCAGAAATGGAAAACACCCAGAGATCTGCAGGTTCTCAGAGTGTGTATTTAAGTGTGTTCAAATAAGACAGACTAATTTGTTTCCAAACTCCAAAATTTTATCTCTATAAAATTTGTAAAATATTACTGCATATGATAAGTGCATTGTGTTGGATGAATATCAACAAGTCCCATTTGTGTCACATCTGGAAGTACATATATTACGCATAAGAGAATATGATATAAAACTTCAGTTCTCCAATACTGGACTTAACACACTGTAAAACAGAGATTGGATTGCTCCTGATTTTACCGCAAACCTCCTGAAGCTTCCCTTGAAACTTAGTTATCAATGTAAACTTTAAAAGGACACATCCTAGAGGTCTTCAGACCAGGCTACATATACAAAAAGCTAGCAAAAATATACTTCTTGCAAATCTCATTTTGAAGGCACTCGTGAACCCAACCCACAGTTTTTGAAAGCCTGAGGTTCACAACATTGCTTGAGGCTTCCAGCTGACTAAGTTGATCAAATGATCCCTATCATATGCCAGAAAGGAAAGAGAAACCTTGCACCCCTAAACAACCTTGTGCCCGGTGATTCCTTTATGCTGATAGGAGTGTGAGAAACAGAGGTTCGATTTAGGTACACTCACAACTATAAGGACAGAGCACTGAAGATAATTTTGAAATTTTCCATTCAAAAAGTGGGCATCTTATTCTGTTATCCTCACTGCTTTTACCAGGACACTATTGATGCTGATCAAATTTATGCTTAACCAAACTTACTTCCTTAAGCCCACTTGCAACACTTCTCTGGGAATTAACTTCCTGATGTGTTGTTTCCTCCTACATATCACTGACCAAAGGAACCATTGCTATTTTCTCATTTCTGAGAGAGGAGGTTTTTGGCCTCGTTAGGACTATTTATGACAGTGATTAACAAAAGCAGGCCAGAAAAATGGCTACATTTGAAGAATACCTGTCTCAGTGACAGAAGGATATCTGGACTTAGCCCCCTGTTATCAAGGCACATATTTAATGCAAAGAATTACCTTCTAACATGGAGAACCCTTATGCTGCAATCAACCACTAGTCCTGAGCAGAGCATCAATGTACAGAAAAGAAAATGGAAACTCTTTCCTCGATGCACCTCTGACTTCTCACCCAACTTCTGCAATGGGCACTGGGAGGGCATTTTCCATGTGGGATGGAAAAACCAGAAAACATAATTTCTGTGTCTTTTTAATAACACCTCTGTCCACAGCAACAGTCTCTATGTACATAAAGACTGCAGAACAGTTGGACTCTTGGCAGACATAACTTGGTGGAGCAGCTGAGCATGTGGCTGTTACCAGCAAGAGCAGCTCTGCGGCTACAACTACACCAAGACCTAATGTTATTTTTACTGCACTCTGGCTGTTCAGTATTAGTAATTATGCACATTTCTGAGGTTTCCTCTTTGCATGAAAAAAACCAACCCATAACAAACAAGGCAAACACTCAGCATCCTGCAGCTTCAAATACCAGGACAAAGACTGTAAGGGCTTTTACAACATCCTGGGTGAGATCCATTGTGTAACACTGAGATTCTGTTGGAAGTGAAGGACACTCCTCTCCTGCAGGCCTGGTGAGACTGTCAGACTCAAGGATGCAAAACAGAAGGGACGTTAAAATAAAATTCCCTTTTTTATATTATCTATGATTCTTTTCTCCATTTTGCTGACAGCCTGATACCTCATGAATGCAGACATCCCTTGACTCTACACCTTCAAGAAGTTTGCTTCTGAGGCTGTGATTTAACCTTTAATGAGCAAAATAGGGGTGGTTTTCTGACTTATTCACATTCATTTAAATCTATACAACTGGACTCAGATCCAAGCCATGCTGGTAGAGTTTCCTCCTCAAACCAGTGTTTCTCCCGAACAAGACTCTTTGCCTATAGTATATGCTGAAACCTCCTTAAATTAAGAACATAAATTAAAATAGAAGAAATATTAATACAACAAAAATCTACTGCAGTCTTAAAAAGTAAACAAACTTTGTAATCTACTCCAGTAATGGGAGGAGAAGAGAATTATACAAGAAGTCACCAGCTTTTCCCCACCATAGTGCCGTCCCAGTGCCTCTAAAAAGCTCATTCTTGGAGGCTTAATTCTGACTTGTAGCAACTGACTCTATTTGTCCTAAACAGTCAGCTGAAAATATGTTCTGCATTACAGTATTGCACAGAGAGTTTTTTAAAAGACTTGTGATCATTGAAGTTAAAAGACTGATGAGTAATGTTCTGTCTAAAGTATATGTCGTTCCCTTTGCCTCCTTGCTTTATTTTGAGACCGATATACTTAAAATAGTTTTAAATAAATATGGAGATTATTATCCAATCTAAAAGATTTAATTTAGCATTTATATGGGGTTTAAATGCATGCCAACACTTTCCTTCTTTTCAACCTTTGGCAACTGTTCACTATTCATGATTCCAAAGGCTGCAGACACATGTCGGATCATTTTAGGGTATTTACAGTTGTAGCCAATAAAGACAGTGCTGATTTTAATTAAAGTTCTAATTGCCTTCTGAGACAACAACAAGAAATCCTGATCACATGAAATTGTGACTGTCTCCTTTAAGAGCTGGTGGCTGAGGATTGCCAGAAACAGCATTGTCCATCACTTCCTATTGGGTGGGTATAAATAAATTTTAAATCATCACTCCTGATAGCATCAGTGGCAGTTTGGTAATCCAGCCCGATTGTAAACATCTTTCTTTCTAGAGAAGCAGAATATGGACGGGACAAAGGAAACAAGCAGCCCATAAATTAACTGTTCTGCCAGTCCATCCCTGCCTTAAGAAAATGTTTGCCAGCAGCTACGACAAACGTAATACATATTACAGCAATTCCTGAGGTGGGGTGGACAAATGAGGCCACAGGAACCCATGCTCAGTCACTTCCATGTCATCAGTTCAAGTCTATCCAATCTTTCCTGGAAGCAAATTCCCTGTGCTGCCTTAAGGTTGTACAATAGCGCCCATGCTCCCCAGACTTTCCCAAATACCCTTACTTTTTGCTTTCATTTTGAAGACATCACCATTGCCTTTCACTTACATGCCCACTCCAGCCATTACTGATATGGAAAAGTCCTGCATTTCGGATGCCACCCTTTCAGGAGCTTGGGCAGCTGGAAGCATGGCCGTGGCTCAAGGCTGAGTGAGTCACCCACCTACAGGAATCACCAGCAAGAGTCCCCCCAGTTTGACCCAGGCACCCCCGGTGGATGGGAGGAGCCTTAGCGGCCTTTGGACAGTTTCTCCAGGCACACATCCATGTCAAAAGTCACCAGGATGCCCAGGGCAGCTGGTCCCATGCCGGCAGCCGTGGGTGCTTCCCCACGCGGGGCCAGGCTGCGCTGCTGGGTGCAGGACGCTCCATGCATAAATGAATGACTTCAGCCTCGGGGCTCTCTCCAGCACTAAACTCTCTCCTCGGGGCTCTCTCCAGCACTAAACTGCTGTTTAGCAACATCCAGCACCCGCTCAGCCAGGCTGCGACTTGACGGGCATTTCAGAGCCATCAGCTGCTATGATCTCTGCCTCAGAGAATTGGAGATTCCGCACCAGCTCTGCACCGATGCAGCAGCCAAGGGCCGTCCCACGGGCACTGGTGACCACTCTGGGCACACGCAAGGGCCTTTGCTGCATGGAACACAAGGGTAATGTTTGGTTGCTTTTTATAGGCTTCCTTCAAGTCATTTGGAGAGCCACTTACACAGTTTACATATTTAAACATATGACATCATTCTGCTGGGAAGATTTTATTCCTTGTTCATTATTACCACTGTATTCTGGAAAACAACAGCAACTTGGATACATTATTAGTATTTTCTGACAATTAGACAAAACATAGCAAGGTCTCTCTGTACAAAACATCTTCAGGTTCATCAAACATAACTGTGTGGGCCGTGCCAAGGAACAGCCTTTTTATGTGTCTCTTAATGGGAGCTGTTAGCCTGTCTATAAATGCTTACCAAACCATCCCAATATAATTTTTCTCTGCGCTGAAATGTAAATACGTTTGGTCTCTTCTGGGCAACACAAGATGTAAACTCCTAACCAGTAGCCAATAACAACGCTGAGTTTTTGCGAGTGCAGATATGCTTACATAGTTACAACCAACAGCTGCTTTGTGAAATGACCTGCCAGACATTAACACTGATGGGATGTTTAGGTGTGATTATACAGCTACTGCAGGCAAGGAAAGCCTCGCCTAAGGGCTGCAGGAAGGAGCTTTTATGGTCAGCAGTGACTGGTGAAGACAGTCCCACCCACATCTCTCAGTGATTAAAACCTCCCAACTCTTTCAATTGCTGACAACCTCCTTAGTTCCCCTAAAGCACCTTAAAGTTGTTTGGCTGCATTTACCACAGACTCTTTAAGTTATTCAACACTGACTCTTTGCTTGAGACCTCCTGTATCTTATTGCATGTGAATCAAACAAAATTTCACGCTAAGCCTTTTGACTTGCTATAGTCTGCTTCAAGTGCTCATATGCACACTGCAAGGCAGCAGCAAACATTGCCTGCAAAAATCTACAGATTTCCAAACCCCTTCTTCATTAACAGAAATGCTGAAAATCCCACTCTGTTGATCGGAACAGCCCATGATGGAACAGAAGACGACCCTTTGTAACTATAGGCAACAAGCTTTTGCATTTCCCCTTACAGCATTTAAATGCAAGAGAAGGATCTGTACGTGAGTTTTAAAAGAACATCTGGTTGGAGCCACTCCTATAACACAGATACATTTTTCACTGTTCGATTGCACTGGCATCTGAACATTACCTGTGCGAGGGAGCATCCCTGGTACAAACAGTTCAGCAAAGTATTGTCCAAACCAGCTGAGGGAAAAATCCTTTTATGCCAAAAAAAAAAAAAAAAAAAAATCCACAAGTCATCATAGCCAATCTTTATAAGGGAGAAAAAGGAGACTGATAAATGAAAATTATCCATCAAATGCTGACAAGGCCTCATCAGTTATTCCAAGCTGAAAACTTATTATTTCCTATATAATTTTCACATTTTTGCCAAGTTCTGCCTGCAGTTAAAGCCCCCCATGCAGTTAAATCCCCTTTAGCCTGACTGATGTCAATCGGTTTACATGTGTTTAACTGGGAATGGGATTTTTTCCCCAATGGTAATGCCAGCAGAATGGAGTACTGATCTCCTGAAAGTCACGAAGGCCCTTGCGATGCAGCACCATGGACCCCGTACTTGTTCTGCCCATGCAAACTGTTGATTTCAATGACTGCTTCATAGCTGGGACCATGTATGGGCCACAGGAATCCAGGGGAAAGACCAAAGGCTAACGTTGCTCTCTGTTTTCAAATCTAACAGGATAGCCACCAAATCAATTCTTTATTTGCAGGGCATTTAAATTACTATTCTTCAGAAGCTGCTGAGCTGCACAGGGCACGTAATAAAATCCAGGCTAAGTGATTGATAATGTACCATGCAGACCTCAAACTCTGGCACATTAAATTGAGATGCCCTTTAATTATACCTATACTGTTATCTCCAAACTCCCAGCACTGTCACACAACAGAGAGAACCTGTGGAGGATCCCCTTAATTAACCTGTTCATCAGCTTTTTAGACTGTTTGCTGTATTTTCATGTGCTGCTTTGACAATTATTCATATTTTATGCTTCTGAAATACTGGCATACACTTGCAGTCAAAAGCAAGCCCTAGGTGATGCAAGGAGAATCCCTCCATCAGCTTCAATGGACTTTCAGGCAAAGCCTGAAGACCTGCAATTTCAAGCTGTATTAGCCAGGCATCTGGTTTATTCCTGTATTTTTTGGGAATATTATTATGCACCTTTTTACATCCTCAACTTCTTCTGGAGATATCATTCAGCTGGGTTTGTATTTGAATGAACTTAAAAATGAGGTATCTGCATATCCAGATTAATATACAGGTATAAAAGCCAGAGACTAATGTTTCCAGTTCTAGCTGCAAATCACACTTTAGGTTCTGCATCAGTGAGGTGCACACTGCTGGCCAAATAACTACGGGCCCAGTATTGCAACCCCTGGAAATGGCTATTCATGTACTAGTAAAAAAAAAAAAAATCTTGTGATTCACTGGCATTCAAGAGTTTTAGTGATGCCTTATGCAATGTTTTTTTGTTGTTTATTCCCAGGGTTGAATGTATATTCATGACCTGGTAGCACTGAGATCATCTACATGTTGGCTGGATAAGAAGAAAAGGAAGCATTCAGAGCTCTTTGTTGGTCAGGCTTTCCTTCAGATATCACTTGTAAAGCTTCAACGACCAAGAAGGCTGAGGTAGGCTGACAATAAGGATGTTTGGAAATTCCTTCTCTATACCTTAGCAGTGTTTAAAGTTGAGAAGTGGTACAAGATTTACAACACATTTTGATTCTTTTCATAAAGAGACTTCTGAGACATCCCAGGACTATTTTGGAAGGACTCAAACAAAAAAGTCCATCTCTTGCAGCTCCTGACTATGATTGATGGGTGGCTGTCATTTTACATATATTAAGAACGTATTTGCTCCACCTTAAATAATCTTTCATATTTAATTCCCTCTGGTTCTTTTCACTTAACTTTAGTAATGCCATGTATCTGTGTCAAAAATGCAAGCAACTTTGGCAGATCACAAAATGTCATCTTATTCCACCACAGAGAACTACTGGTAGCATGGAGATTAAAATCATCTACACAGACTTCTACTGCAGTTCAAATTAATTGATGAATTCTACCCAGTAAGTAAATTTTTCCATACTTCCTGATTGATTTGGAAGCTACATCACACTGAAGTTGAAATGCTGCTTGATAAAGATGAACTTTAAACACAACCTCATGCTTTCTGTGTTAATGCACAACAGTATTATACCAGCACCAACACCAAGCAAACAAATCTTATTTTGTAATTATACCAAAAAATATTAACATTATGACATGATGGCTTTCATTCTTTAACTATTTCATTTGAACTTACTCTGTGGTGCTTCTAAGGTATGTTTGGATTATCTACTTCCATAGGCTAGGTCTCCTTTGGACAAAATTAAAGACAATGGAGATGGGCAATCTTACAAATGACAAGGGCCCATTTTTCTTTACATTTCAAGGTAAGACCAATTGACAGTATATGGGTTCAATCTTGTTACACAGGGACCGGGGAAGAAGATATGCAAGTCAGATGTGCTACAGAACTATACAGTTTTTAGCACACTGGGTCCTACATCTGGTTAATATATGTAGGTGCTTCTGAAACACAAAAAACAACATGCAATTTACAATAATCAAATCACAAAATTCTATGAACTACAATGTTCTGTCATTTTTATTCATTTGGGAAAAAATAAAAATTACTCTCCTGGCTTCACTTCTTCTGTGCTAATGTTGTCCTACAAGTGATGCTGCTTCCCTAAGAGATGCTGAAGTTCTCCCAGCTCCTCCTGGTACCACTCCAGTAACCCACACTGCTCAGGGCTGCAATGGTGGATGCAGTGCTCCATGACTTTACCTCACCAAGGACCTCATCGAGATCCCAGCTCAAACTGCGTATGTTGCTTCACTGGATTTAATTGTGATCAATATGTCCTTTTGTCTAGCTCAAAATGCTTTTAAGCATGAAATGTCACTATTATTTAAAGTGAACATTACATGGTAAAAGTAATTAGTATCATGTGTGGAGTTGCAGAATAGATTATTTTTCTCTTGTGTATGCACTGGACAACATCTTTACATTTCTAAAAGTTCTGCCCTTAGGGAAGATTTGTTCATAGGTCTCATGGTTATCCATTACCATGGTTCTTTATATCTAAAATAAGCTTGTTTAGATGGAAAATATGTGTTTAGATCTTGGGATATGAAAATACCAGAAGCAATATTGAAACTTTTTCAGCTTTTTGTCATTGGACTCTTGTTCCGGAAAGCCCAGTCTCTGGCTATGCAGCCAGTGGGTAAATGAAACATTAAGCAGAAAACAGAGATCTGAGGCCCACAAAACTTTATAGAGATTTGCCCACGGTCCAACAGGACATTTATAGCAAGGACAAGAACTGAACAAGACTTTCTGTCACGTAGTATAAACACATTACCTCTCTTCCTCCATCATCTTATGCCTCTACTTCAGCTGAAAAATTGGCTGTAAGTTTAAGCCAAGTTAAAACAGCTGGAGAAATATACTGGTCCCTAGTTACTGCAAAACCTTGTGTCACAAATCTGACAGAAATCAGTGACTTCTTCTTTAATATGCCAATAGCTTTCTCATTTACTCCCTCTTCTTCCTGTTCTCCAACATCTCCTAAGTTGCACACATGGGCTGGTTCAGTTCTTTAATATTACTTGCATTCGAGAGCTTATGCAAACAGTATTTTTAGTTAACATACAATTTGGATAGGAATAGCATTCCAAATCTAACATTTATCTTGATTACTTTAAGCTAACTGTACCCACAGGTTCTAAAATGCCAGTTCGGAAAATGCTCTGGGCACAAAATAATATGAGATCACTAATTAACTAGGAAGTTTTAAAAGAAGATCTGATTTAGGCCCTGATTCAGCAAACAAATAACATTAAGCGTGAGTAACCCCATGGAAAACATGTGAAGTCATTGCATAAATCACACAACATTAAGTGCACACTGAAAGCACCTTACTGAAACAGAGCTGAATTTAAAACTCTCGTATTCTCTTTAATGGAGTGTACTCCAACCAAATGCCTGGTGTGTTGTGGTTTCCTCTTCTATGTTAGGGCAAATGGTCTGAAAGCAGGGCCAAGAGCCAGGAATTTCTGCTTTCTTAATCTCCTTCTGAAACTGTCTGTCTGAGTTTTGGACGAGTCTGCTAACATGACTGCATCCCAGACTATCACTTGAAAAATGGGGAAAAAAGTTTCTACTCAGCAATTTCCTCTACAAAACTATGGTTAGGATCAATTATTTATTTAAAGGTCTGTGTGATTCACTTTTAAGGTCTTCTAATATAACACATTTTCTACTGTCCCTAATCATCTTTCCGAAGTTATGCACCCTGTGTATCTTTTCATCTATTGGATTTTGGGGTTTTTAATTAATAAATGTCATGATTTAAGCACTGACATGCAGAGGAACAGCAAGTTAGAAGCTGCTTTCCCACTGCAAAGATCCGGCACAAAAGGTTGATGAGTCCCTGAACTGGGCAGCCTTGCCAGGAGGCTGTGGCTGGCAGCCCTTTCAGGCAGACCTTGGCACACACCTGGTACCAACCCCACCACATCAGCTCCATGTCCTGCTGCTGGACACCACAAATTCAGCACTCACATTTGCCTGGGAGTGTGATCTCCTCACTTAATCTCCCTGATATCACAAACTTTTATTAAGCCTTACAAAAATAAGAAAGTGGAAATAAAGCCAATAGGTGCCTAAGGAAATCTGACTTGCAGTTCCAGTGTCATGCTTTAGTTCTTCCTCAGGTGAGTAGTTCTTGCTGACATTGCTCATCCCTCTGACTTTAAAGGAAATTTTCAGGTACTTAACTGGCCACTACTGGATGCACAGTACAGCAGGAAATACGAAGAAAGGAAAATAAAGGGAAGTTAAAGATCACAATAAGCGTTTCTCTGGTTTTACTTTTGCTGGTGCTCCCTGTGATGCATGATGTCCATAACTAGTGTTTGTTGTGAGAGCTGTAACTTTGTGGAACAGTCAGAAAAGGGGAGGCAGTAAGAACACATGAGGAAGAGCAGTTTCTGAAGGAGGCTCTGATGTGAGGGATGAAGTCTGGAAAAATAAGAGAATCACATCCTTTTTCCCTTTAGCAAATGAAGAACAGAGACCCTGCTGTTCATAGGAGCTCATGGCATGGATTGTGCAGAAAAAGGAAGGGAACTTTGGGCAAATAAGGACCAGTGTGGAAAAAGCAAGTGTGGCATGTACTAAACTAAGACACGTCTCTCACTTAACTCCTTTTCCTGGTCTGTCATATTCTTCAGGCAATGATACACTGAAAACTTTCAACAAGTCCTCGTTACTTCTCCTAGCAGATATAATAATACTTGACCACTGCACTGTTACCTGGTAATAAGCATGTTAAGAATATCATCACGGGCTTTGTGACAAGACGATGCTGTCTTCTTAGCCATGACGTAGACATTTCCAAACAGTATTTCCCGTACCATTCAGCTGATACATTTTTTTCTTATGGATTTTTACCTTGACAAATATTGCAGGGTCTCTGAACAGTGTAAGAACAGTAACTGCTGGTACTGTAATTACCATAAAATGCATTCCCACCACTAAAGGTGGAGGAAAGATATTTTTTTTAATTGAGTTCCTAGGAGAATATTTTTCAAGAGAACAAAAATGCTCACAAAACTACAACCTGCAAATTATGTTTTCATTTGGAGCTTTACCAAGACCTAACACTCACACGAGTGAAGAGGGGCAGAGAGAGTGAGATAGGCTTCCCTCCCATGCCTGCCTTTGAGGCTGCCTTGAATTTATTTTGAATTCAGAAATCTGTCAGCTCGTTGTCTCACCCTGAGCCACTGGGAGCACAGGCGTGTGTGAGCTCCTCTGTGTGAAGGCAGCCGGGTGAAAATATTTTGCCTGATCTCCATATTTAGGGGTCTGTCATATTCCCTGAACAAGCTACAATTTCACTCATGACTGAAGAAAGCCGGTAGAGCCACACAAATGTAAGCAGCTACATAATGGCTGCATCTGTTTTAATTTTTAGTGGCTTTTCAAATAATGATTGTTATTAAAACAAAGTGTATTTTGTCACAGATGCTCCCAACAAAGACTAATTGGCTGCACAATTACCAGGCTTTGGCTGAATGGGCGCTGGTGCAGAAAACTGGGTCTGCCCAGGGTCACTGCCCTGGTGCCTTGCTTGGGTTAAGGAAAACCCAAGGGCCATGAGGAGTTCCTGGTTTAATCCCAAAAACATAGGGTCAGAAATCCACTCTGCATAGCTGGGAACCACCAAGGAAAAAATGCTTTGATCTGGGTCATTTCTGGGTTTAGATCTGAAGCCTTATGAGCGTGATAGAAGACACTCTCCAGGTTCTGGAAGTTTTGGGAAGTGTGATGCTAGAGGAGGTTTGCCTTGTGAATCCACACTTTACACAGCCCTGTAAAGCAACAAAACCCAGGACCTGCCACAGGTCACTTCGCCTTGATCCTGAGGAGAAGAGAGAGTGATGCTGTGACCCTACAAGCCACTCTTCAGTCCCATATCTGCTCTGTCCAGAGCTTAGGATGAAGGGTTTTACTCAAACAAAGCTTTCTTCTTTTGACTTGCTTTTAAATAGTGATACCAAAACTTGTTCTCCCCTGAAAGGTCTCGTCCATTCTGGTTGCATATGCGGTCTACATAACTGGAAGCCAATAGTTTTTAGACAAACATTGATCTCTGGAAGCTCTCATTACTTCAATGAATCAGACTAAAACCCAACATTCTCCAGAAAAGTGAATGTTTTAAAAGAAATTGTCCTTATTTTTAATTCAATATGATTTGTTCTTCTTTAGAAGCAATTTTAATTACATTTCAGTTTTGAATTCATTTGCACAAGATGCATAAGTTATTATTCTTCATTTAGACTGTGTCACTGGAAGCATTTCATTACATGATAAAAAACCCCACAAGCCTGTCTGGCCTCAGGGTAGAAATGACTGGAATGACATCTCTGTATTTTTAGTTCAAGAATTAAATGTGTATGGGCTGCAGCTCCAGTCCCTTGTGGCAGGCATCCTCCAGGAGGATGGCACAGCAGGCATCACAACAAAGGAAAGCAAAGTTGGTGATGGAAGGCAGGAAAGAGACTAACGACAGCCAAACTTCTCTGAATTTTACAGACACATGGAAAAGCCCATGGAAAACTACGCCAAGTCTAAAAAGAAAAGGAGGAGCAACCATCTGGTACATCTGATGGAATTGCAATAATTCATAGGAATATATATAGTGTCCGATAATGGCTAAGCATTTTTGCAACAGAACCTGCTTCAGGAAGGTGAGAAAACTGCAGTAGATGGACTGTGGGTACAGAGCCCTGACATGCTTTAGCTACCCGAGTTGCTGGGCTGTATTCTCTGCTCAAAGATTTACATGTTCAGGCACAAAAAACAGATCCTTCACTCTGCACTGATACTACGTTTGAGTAGAGATTATTCAGCATCCAAATTATATGCTCAGCAAGATCAGCTCCATTTTGATAATGGCCTTGTGAATGCATAACACAGCAGCCTGGGGATTTGTATTCCCAGGAATGTCTGCTATCAGGCATCAATCGTTAGTCTGCCAGGGATGTGGCTCACCAGTTGATAAAGAAGAAGCACAGAGCACTCTTGGAAGATTATCAGCGAGAATCTTATTTAGGCACAACCCTGTGTTCTATGTGATACAACAAATTCAGAGCAGCTATGCAGGAAAAGGTCAGGTCTCAGAACAATTTCTGCAGGCCTGGTAGAGAGTAAAGCCCTGCACCCTTCTCACAGAGGATGCAGTGTGCAACACTCTCTGCCGTTGCTGACACCCCCAATCAATGCAAAGGGACATTTTAGAGACACCGATAGTATTGTTGAGGTAAAAAAAATACTCCATCGATTATAAATCTTTTACTGAAGGCTTGCAAATTACTTCTCTCCATTGGGTGCACAAGAAGACAGGATCTGGCATCCCTGAAGTGAAAAAGACCTCAATTACTCATCACTCCCTTAACCTCAGATACCCCAGTAATTGCTGTGAGTCAGTGAGGCACTTCCAGTAAGTGCTCCATACAGGGGCTGGTATCCTCTCTGCTCTTTTCCAAAATAGCAACCACTTGAGTGGGAGCAGTGCTGATGTGTGCACACAACTCCCTGGCAGAGAGGAAGGTGAAGGGGCCAGGCAGGGAGGCTGGGTGCTTGCCTGAGGGGCACAGCACAGCCCCCACGGACAGCAGTAGGGGTTGTATTGCAAGGGGAGATTTATGGATGGTGCCAGAGACAAATGTGTCACACTGAGGACAGAAAATGTAAGGAAGGACAGTTTTGGATGTGCATTCATCCTTCAGAGCCACAGCAGTAATTATCACTGATTAGAGGGAGAGCAGCGGCCCCATACCTCACAAGGGTGAGAGCAGGTGCAGCTATCTCAGCACCAAAGCACAGGTCCAGAATGCACTTTTGAAGAAATCTCCCTGCTGCTTTGATTTGTGCTGCCAAGGGGGCTTATGGACAGCCAAAGAGCATTTTTTGGATGATGCTCAAATGACTTGACACACACCCCCCACAAATGGGTGCTCTGGGCTGGTCCAAAGTGCAACAGTCAAAATACACAGTGTTCAAATACACAGTGTTCAAACATCAGCTCCTTCACACCAACCATCTCTCAGGTGCAGATTCATTCCCTCTTACATATTATTTACTACTGTGCATGTAGCAGCATGGGAATTCCTCAGCACTTCTGAGTGTCCTGAGCTCCAAATCCAAGAACAGCATGCGATCCCTTCCATAAGATGTATTTTTCAAGACTGAAAGTCCAAGCCAACTATTCTCTGTCACTTAGATGACTGCGGATTGGAAAGTGCTGAGCACAGCTAGTAAGTGAACAAAAAGATTGGTCAGAGAGATGGTTTCCTTCAGCTATAAAAAGAGGACATTCGGATCTTAACTTATTTGAGGCATGCAAAAATATTCTGCTCTAAGAATTACAGGCCCAGCCAGGAAATGCCTGTTGTCACCACATTGCACCCTGTGGCTACTAAACTTGCAAAAGAGAGGACAGTCATGCACAGGTCTCCATCATCCATTTCATCATCCCAAGACACTGCTCTGAGTATGACAAAGTTCAGTCCTTTTTATTTTTTCATTTTTTCTGCATGCAAATATGACAAATTTATTTTACAGTATTAGATTAATAAAAAATTCTCTCACATTTTGCTACAAAACCAAGAATACTTGAAGAAGACATACAACCATCACAGGAGGTTGTTTCATTGAGAAGCTTGAAGAACTGCTATGGTTGCTGCCTCCCTCCTAAAGGACTGTGCTTTTTGAGATGGTTTTTTCATAATCTTGTTGCCAACTTAGGTAAGAGCTGTTCTTCCAAGCCATCTCAGCATGACTGCAATTCGAGCATTTTCACTGCACAACCCCAACTTTTGGCTTCTGCGAGAGACTCCGTCCTGTTTGGCTGCTTCCCCTGACAGAAATGCGCCTTCAATCCATATTCCTGCAAATATTAAGTCTATACATGTGGCCCTGATTTGCAACCTCTCTGCAACTCCAGTGCTGAATCTGGGCCATTTGTTCAGTGGAAAGGGCCAAAGTTATTACTGCAGGTAACCACAACTCAGAGCTGCAAATCAGCATAGAAACGATAAGTCAGTAGAAGCACTAACAGTCAAGAACCCTGATACAGATCCCATAAAACCAGCACTTTGCCAAACTGCTTAAGCCAAAAATCCTTCAGCAGATGCCTTATGAGTAACTTTCTAGAAATCATAATTTGAAAACCATTGGACAGATCAGCAACCAAAAGACAATATCACTGAAAGTCCAAACGATGTGGGTTTTCTTTTTTTCTATAAACAAGCAGGACCATATTCTGTTCTCATTTACAGCCATGAGGATGGCTGGTGTCAGCAAACAGCCAGTCAAGATTTACATTCACAAAACACAGAAAAATTGAGTTCAGGTTATTTCTGTGGCTGAATTTTTTGTTCTTGAACACAACGAAAAAGCTAAGATACAATTTCAACAGTCTCAGGATATCAGGGAAACAGAGGAGAAGTTTTCCTATGTCCCACACTACTGCAACAAGAGCAAGGAGGCCTGAATCAGGGTTAGAAAGTAGAGAGGGCAGCTGGCTTGCAGATGAAGAAAGAGATAAATCAGTGTGTGGCTGGGATGGAACAGGGAAGTCAGTAAATTTCCACCTTCTTGTGCTGGATCTCTTAGTTTCATTCTCAGTTACCCAAGAATTCCACCTGAAAACTAGCAGCAAGTAAATACTATAGAATGAAGTAGAAGGGAATAAGAGACAATAACTGAATTGCAACATTCAGGAAATGAAACCATCCCAATCACTTGCATCAGAATTACAAGAAATTCACTAAACTGGCACTGGGCCACCTGGAACAAGCTGAATTAGTTGAACAATGAAATGTTAATTCTTTCATTTTGCCTTCTATTTTACCCAATTAACTGTTTGCAAACATTCTGTAACTTTTCCAAAAGCCAAAAAAAAAAAAAGGAAAAAGAAAAAACCCTCCCCAGAGATATAAAAATGCAGATGAACTCCTGCATAAATATGCAGGAGCACACCAACTCCTGGGAAAGATGAAAGAGCTGGGGTTATTCCATCAGAGAGGACTATGGAAAGACATACAAAGGGTTTTCAAACAAATTCATGAAAGGGTAGCTTCAGACTTGCAGATTCCTCTTTAAATTTCTGCAAATGAGATAAAGTTTTAGGAAAAAACATTTGCAAACAGTGCATTAGTGAACTGCTGGAACACATGCCACTGCAAGGCCTGTGGCAATCTCCTTGCTGGAGCTGCTAGGTAAAACACTAGTCACTGTCCCCATCACAAAGTTCGGGATAGACTGGGCAAGTGCAACCTCTTGAGGGCCACATTTTCTATGATTTGTTTTGCACACAACATGCCCCCGACTTTGGCAAGCAGCATTTCAAAAGGTGATATGTCAATGATGAACAATAGGCCCCACCAGTGTCACCTATCCAAAGCACTGGGCTCTCACGTGCCTCTGGTGAGATAAAACATGGGGGTCCCCCTATGCAAAATCCAGTTGTGAAACATCAGACACTTGACAGCATCATCCTTGTGACAAATCCGAACCACAACTAAAGGATCCCAGGAGTGTCTTAATCAATACGCATTTCCTTTAAAATATCTTCATAATTCATTTTGCAGTGGTGGTAGAAAATGGTTTAAACACGCAAAGGGTCATTTTAGGTAACTCTCCAAAGGGTACCCTCCATTACCTGCAAGTTTGAGAAATATCCATTACAGATATCCTTTAAACTTGGTAATGAGCCATATTTAATAGGTTGTGGGGGTTTTATGTAAGTAAATTTGAAACAGATTCTCTAAGTAATGAAACAAAGTTGGCGAGCTAGAATTTCACCATGTGGCTGAGCGCTGGCATCACAAGTACGTGGGGGTGCTCAGGGCCCTGCGTCTGTCCCAGGCATTTGGCAAAAAGCCTCTATTCTGTTTCTACTGCCACATGAGGCTTTTATGTTTAAAGAATTTAAATGTTTCCTGTTCCTGCCCATCCATTTATCATTTTTCTGAATGAAAACCTAACAAAGATTTTAACAAGCACATAGTTATTTCAGGTATCTCAGTTTTAGGCACCAGTTAGAAACAACAGAAACAAGAACCTGAAATATACATTACTCATTCTGGCACTTGAATCTCAAATTAAATATGACTAACCAAAGGGCAAGTTTAACTGCATACTTGAATAAAAACATCGGGAATAATTCTGGACAGGACTGTATAGCACTGTCTGCCATGATGCATCTATAATCTGCTTTTCCCTTAAGTATCCCCTGGGCACAGTTAGAATCAAATAGTATTTTACTGAATTTTGCAGCTCTGATTATCCTGTGCTTAATCAACCTTTGCTCTTCTAGATTTCCCAGTTTGAAAAACTAATTATAATGAATTGGCCAGCATGCGTGAGCACTGCTGCCCTTCACTGTCCCAAAAAGGACTGCCCAAACATGTACTACGGGTCAGCTATAAGTTAATAACCACAGACAAATTTGAACAGATGCTGCTAGCAGAGGGCTTGTGCTCTTGGAACTGGAGAACAATGCTCCATCCTTGCTGCCCTTTTGGAATTAGACTTATCTCCTATTGCAGATAAGAGTTCTATTTAGATAGATACATAGAAAGAAAGATAAGATGGAAAGATAGATATCTAAGGACTGATATTTTAAATTATTACTATTATCATCATTAATCATAGTTGATCTGCTGTATGTATTCACATTATTGTTGGGGGAATACCACAGACATCCTCCAAGCATGTAATAAATAAATGCCTCTCACCATCTGATTGATAGGGAGCAACAAACTACGGTGAGTTTTAAAGCAGATGTGCACAGATTTTACAAGGGAAAATCTATGGTGCAAAATTGCACTGCTACAGTAAAGCACTCGAGTGAAAAAGACTTACATTCAGCCTTGCAGCAACACTTAACATTTTTACTCTGCAGAGCCAGATATCTTGTCCCCAAGTACTTTTGCCTCTCTCATCTAGATTAAAACTCCCGGAGAATAAAAACTGTCACCATCAACATAAAAAGATCCCTTGACTGCTGACCCGATTTTTTTTTTGTCCCCTAGAAAACAAGCATTTGAAACTCTGATTAAACGGGACACGCAGGAACCTACTCTCTTCTCCCCAGCGGTGACAAAAATAGCTTTTCTGAGCAAGCACGTCAAGAGTAAACACAAGCTGCTACAATAAAAGGGAAAGTTTGATTTCATAATTCTTCCTTTTAAAGAGAATATTAGGTTAGGCAGGACCCTAGACAAAGCAGGGGAAGTCCCATGGCAGCCACACAATAAATGGCAGCACCATTAACATTAGGTCATAACCTCTGTGTCGCTGAGCCTTTGTGTGCGCTGAGCCTGGCGCGCTCAGAGCTGCCGACAGCTGTTCCAGGGCAACACATGGCCAAGGAGAAAAGCAGCAGCCAGCAAGGGGTTAAAACCTTGCTTTGGGGTTTTTTGCTGTAAGCAGCACCCCTTGAACTTGCTATTATCTTCCTGTCATCTCCTCCGGACCTGTCCAAAAACATGGGCGGGATGTGGGACTCTGAATTCAATGTAACCATGCCAGGTGCTTTCCTTTCCAGTATAAAATAGCTGTGCCTTTCCTGTGTTGCTTTTAAAATGGGCACTAGTTTCTAGCACTTGTGTCAGAAATGCATCATCCGGACTTATTCAAAGACACCATCAGTTTTGCACTGAAATTAACTGTTCTTGTATTCTGACCTACTGAGATTCTTTTTCAAATTAAGAAAAAAATGCATTTGTAAATCCAAAACTTTGAATTCCTCCATTCAAAACAGCAAACAACAGACCAGCATGCTGCTTCACACCCCAATAACAAGTTTATCTCAAACATCGGATGTGTCATAAACATTATCTTTACAACCTTTTTTTTAAGTAACAAAAACAAACATTCTTTAGTCTCATGGCTTTTCTCAAGGTGCTGGCAACACATTATTTCTGAATAGAACATATTCCTAAAGTCCAAGCGTTGCAAATAATAAAAAGATGCAGCTTTTTTTCACCATCTTGTGGCTACTGCCAAAAAGCATAAAACTATCTTTCTGTTAGGAGTTCATATTTATTCCTGAGAAACAACATGCACTGGATGGCGTTGATAAATAATTCAATAGGGAAATACTCTTTTCCTACAACTAGGAGAGCATGTCCTCAGAATGGGAAATACAGAAGAAAAACAGGAGAAAGGACAAAGTTGTGCTGGAAACTAGTTCTTCAAGATGTCATGATGGCACTGACAAGGTAAAACAGCTTCCTTCTTAACATACTTCTACATCCTCATGGACAGCAGGGAATCTTATACCAAGAGGCCTTGGTAAACTGGAATGACATAAAATGAAAAGTAAAACTGCATGGATTTCTTTAATTACCAAAGCCAGGTCTGTACCCAGTTTCTCCACGTGCGACTGCTGGTGAGGGATGGGATTTTATAAAATACAGTTGTAAAAGCAGCCTCCCAGAGTAAGCCCTGCTGTGGCATCATGGGATGATTGCAGTGCTCACCTCTGTTCATGTAGGCAGAATTTTGCCTGAGCATCAACCTTTTCTGGGAAAAGCACTGTAAACTCCAGTCTGCAGCTACACTGGGGAGTGATGGACTGCTTTAGTAGCACTGGGGGTGTTACAAGTGATACAGCTGCCCAAGAGAGAAGGCCTTAGAAAACTACCGTGGGTATCTGGCAAACTCAGATGTGTCCTGCACCATGAACGAGCCGTAATCAGAGTTTGCTGATAAAACGCCACAGACTAAGGTCCCTGTTGCTCTGCAGAGTGTAACATGAGCAACACACACAGCCAGCAAGGATTGCTGTGGGCTTGAGGCAAAACAGAAACTTTTTTAAAATTAAAAAAAAGAGCAAGAAAAAGAAACTCCCATCAACCTTGCATTCATCAGACATAAAAACAGTTTTGTTTTCTATTAAGATCTTGCCTTAATCTGGTAAGATCAGGTCTCTTGCTTCATGAAACAGTCCTGAGACAAGCCTCCCCGCCCCACTCCATGGACAGGACAATGTTCAAGACCTCACAGATCTTCAGTCATTCACTGCTTTCCAAATAATCTTGCCATAAATTCCCCCATTCTCTCCCTCGAGTCCTACATACAAGCTGTACAGCCATTAGTAACAATTAACTGAGTCTAATCAAATACTTCAGCTGAGTTTGAATGTTGCTATTCAGTTTGGGATGTTTAAACATAATTACAGGCAGCAAGACTTTTTGACATGACAAATATTTTTTAATAACATTACCAGAATGGTTAGTTCTATTTTCACTGTGAAAGCAAACAGAGCAATTCCAGCTGGAAAGTTAACATTTATCCTTGCAGTAGGGTAAAAAAGACAGACTCTGGCAGCCATGTAGCCAAGGAAACTGCTTCCACTAACCAGGAAGAGATGGTGCTTCCAGGGACACTCTTCTACTGCCAACTTTTCTGCAGTTCAGAGTACAGAACCATTAAGAACTTCATGAACTATTAGTTCATTCCCTTCTATCATTTTTTCCCCCCAATTCCTTCACAATATCCTGCTTCTCATACACCCTTTGACATGGATTAGGTTGAGCTTTGATGAAAATTACTATTTCTTCAGAAAAGGAAACACTGAGTTACTCAACAAGGCAAATCTTCCAACACTAAGATGACAGCCTAATGCTGAGCACAGAAGGGTCAGAAGGAGGAAGGTGCACACTGAAAACCTTTACAATCAGAACCAACAACAATAGAATTTTTTTCACTTGGGCTCATTGTTTAAATTGTATTCTACTGCAAGGAGCCTGGGCGCCTTTCAAATGTAAATATTTTACAAGAGAATACCATATGGGAGACCCAGCTGTTTGTTTTTATTAGGAAAAAAAATTAAATCCTTTCATTTTGCAAAGTTCTTTTGGTTTTAAAGCCCAACTCATAGTTACATGCCAACATTTGAATTATCTTAATTCAAATGAATCCCCAAGTAGTTGCAGGAAGTGTTTGAAGTTGGGGCTTTGCAGTTTTTAAGCGCTTAAAGAAGTTGTAAAAGAAATCAAGATTGCAATACGCTTATGCATCAGTATTTTCCCATGTTTGATTAAAAAAACAAAACACATTGACTCCGTACACATTACTAGAGGTGACACATTTAGAGTTCAGTAAGGCACGACGACACTTAAATAGTTACATAAGCAATATCAACTACAAAAACAAACCTACCTTGCCCAAAATCAGAGACCAGCAAAAGCTTCAGAGTAACAAATTCACCTGCCAAATTAACCATCTAATTTTGGTTACACGTAACTTAAGCAAAACTTTGCAGATTTTCTCAAATGTGTTGTTGGTTAATTCTAAGCCAAGAAATACACATACAGTGAGTCAAGGCAGAAAAAAAATGCTTCTATACTGTCTTTAAAGCTCAGTTTGCACAGGACATCCCAAGAACCAAGGGTAGGAACACAGCACCCACATCCCCAGCACTTGTGCTCACAGGTCCCAAGAAGTTACTTCTGTTTTTCAAGAGAGGACTCACTGTGCTGGTGTCTAGAGACCAGCAAGAATATACATGCATATCTCACCTTTTTTTATCCTACTAACTCTTTTATTTTTATCCTCATACTTACCACAGAAGAAAAAATGAAGTCATGAAGAAACAAGAATCATTCTGGACAACAGCCATGCTATACTTGTTCAGCCCTAGGCCTGACCCCAGGAAGGACTGATATAACCTGAGGAACCCTCACAGACAGGGATATAAGACCCAGGCACCTGACAAGTGATGCTTCTCCAGGATGCTCTCCCAGCAAACAGTTTTCAGTTTCCTCTGAAACAAATTCTAATTAAATTGTTTTCCAAACATTTTTTGCTGGAGTTCCTTTAATTCCTCTGTGAATCCATTTATAATTTTGAACCCTACAACCTCCTGTGACAATGAATTCTCTAGTTTAATTATGTGTTGGGCAGAAAAACTATTTCCTTCACTTAAATGCTTCCCTGTCATGCAACATGCCCTCAGATGTGGGAAATGTGCTGCACCCTACAGAGTCAGCCAAAAGTAAAGGTTTTAATGTGAGGTCCAAAAGTGCAGAAGCTAAAAGTGCTGAGAGGTTCATCTCCAACACTGGGAGAATCAATTGCTGCCTGGGGCTGTGCACTAGAGAGAGGTGGAGGGTGGAAAGGGACAGAAAACATGGTTTTGGAGGAAACATGCTTACACCTGAAAAAACATCAAGTTTTGTGTTAGCTAGCACAGCCAGGTGAGCAGGGCTACATATCAGAAAACAGCCACTGAATCATCACTGACCTCCCCAGCTCCTCAGCACCCAAAGCCCTCAACTTTGCTCCACTGCAACCATCCTCACATGAAGCTGATGGCAAGGTAAGCCCTGTCTCCTTTCCTCGTACACCAGCTGAACCCCTCCTGCTCCTTGCCATGTTTCTGCTGCTGCTTCTCTCATCCCAGGCATCCTGGGGTTTATTTGATTCCCAGAAAACAAGGACCAGTGCTATGGTGTTGGGTGAGGAAGGCTGCTCTCTTCTTGAGGGTCCACACAATCCATACAGATGGAAGAACAACTTCCCCATCCATGTTGCTCCGGGCCAGTGGCACAGGCTGCACTTCTCCCAGCAGCAGCTCTTTGCCTTTTTGCTATTGTTTGTAACATCATTTGCAGCAGCTGGGGCTTTCAACCAAACTCAAGCTGGCCACCGTACACACAATAAAGACAACATCCACTCCAGACAGCTCAACATAATAAAAATGAATAAAATAAAATGAAATAAAATGACGAGCAATGGCTGAGAGAATTCACGTCAGCATCTCCATGTCCCAGGCAGGCAGCAGTACAGGCTGCCCAAGCTGCTGCAGGTGAGGAGGCCCCGTGTTGTCCTAGGAAGGTAATTATTTTCACAAGTGACACCCATTTGGCACTCCCTGGGGGAGGCTGTAATTCAGCACAGCACTTCTGCACTGGCCTGGAAGTAAAATATATTATGGACTGACCATATAGTAAACATTTAATTGTATCCCTAAATATGACTGGCACTCATGGGTCAGTATGGGAAGTCCTTCTCCAAAAGTAGACAGACTTGGTGCAGACCCTGCAGGAGAGCACATACTACAGAGCAATGACAGTTTGCCAAGGGTGTGTCTACATAAGGCAAATCTCACTGATGTTCATTTATCTCTCCACATTCTCTCTGGGATTGTACTTTCTCTCCCTGATGCAGGCAAATTGTTCCTGCAGTACCAACACAGCACACTCTTCTATGAAGTAAAATCTCTTCCTGGGGGAAAGCTGAAACCCAAGTCATTGGGCAGTACCTTTTCACCTCCTCACACCTGCAATGCTACAAACCACTGCTATAGCCCACCCTGCAAGCTTCTCCTTAACACAGCACCCTCCCAAAGAGCATCTGGAGGCTTTTCCTGAAGCAAGTGACTGTGGCGAAGCCTTTTGGTGACAAGCTGGTAAGATCTAGTCACACTACAAACACTGCATCCTAACACTGACACTAACAAGAAGCTGTCCACATTGGACAGCCTGTTTAGTAATGCCACTGAAAAGCCAGTCTATATGAGAGCCCTTGCCTTCTCAGTGGGTTTGTGTTTGAAATTCAGTGGTAGTATTCAGCACAGAAAATGTTTTACAATATAAGGGAGAGGGATTTCTCTGGACAATTGGCAATGGAGGGGTTACTAATGTTCAAATGTGTGCTCCAGGCAAGAGCTGACTTTCTGACACTGTGCCCCAAACCATGTTGTTCTTATAATAAAATCATTCAGGCATCAGTCGTGAGGTGGAAGATTACACTGAAATAGTACTCCCCACACTGTATCTTTTTCATTTGCATCATTTACTGCTGGGCATCTGAAAAGAAAGGACGGCTTATGTAAGAGACTTACCCATGTCTGGGAATGTTTTTCATTTCTCCCTCAAGACAAAATCTTTCTTCTTCTAAAGGGAAAGCCAATGTTTTTTCAAAACTGGACTATAGAAATTCAGATATTTCCTCTTTCTGGTTGAAGTATTTTGTAAGCCTAAGAGCAGTTATCACTTTAGCCCCATATTTGAGTTGAGAAGCACAAATAATCTTTTAGATATTAATGAAGAAACAAATCTGTGGAAAGGAGAGGTCTCCAGAATGATCTCCTTTGCCTGAAAATAATAAATCAATTTGTAATGACACAGGGACCCTCTCAATTTAGTGCACACAGGAGTGATGCAGGACCTTACAAGCCTGTTTCTCCTGCCAACACGACCAGGCTGCACATTTGAGGCTGTGTTTGAAGAGGCTGCCCCAGGTGTCCCCCACTGGTGTGGCTACCACTGCCCTGCTGTGATGGCACCGAAACTACCATGAGACTTTCAGAGGCACCTGATGGCACAGGAACCTATCTGAGAGCTACTCCAGGTGAATTCACACCTCAGACATAAAAGAGATTCAGTATGTGACTAAACTGTCCTCCTTAACCACTGAGCTGACTGCATTTGGGTATCAGCCTACTTCACTGAGCACAGTAACTTATTATTTCCATTTAAAGCTGTAAGGCTGTATGCTAGCTCCATCTCAGTTCCTCCCATCAGCACTCTGAAAAATTTTATACAAGTGTTTATTAGGACTGAAAAACATCAATAGCGATTTGCTAAGGTTTCTGAACTCCATTTGCAGCTCAGCCCTGCTGGTCAATATGAAACATCAGTTTCGTGTGCAGGCCACAGCTCCTCTCCCAGCTCAGGATGGAGTCAGGTTGAAGTTTCCAAGAAAGGAAGGGGAAGGTAAACCAGCATTAAGTTTCCAAAGTAACAGCTTCAAAGTCGTCAGAGAAAAAATTGTTATAACCAGTTCCAAGTTTCTACACAGGCCATTGCCTCCATATCCACCAGTATCCAATGAGCAATCAGAGAAGCTACTCCAAAAATAAAAAAAATTATATTTTGCATTAATGATAAATTCACTACAAAATATTTTTAGTAAATTATTAATAGCATGTTCCCCACTTAGGACTCAAGTGCCATCAAATAAAAATAGGCTGCTGTTGTCAATTGGAAAAGTAGGTCCATATGTGTTTATTGGAGCTATAACAGCACTAATGTCCAGGTGGAGGGGTTATAATTTTGGCAAGAAAAGCTCCACAACTTCTGGAAGTACCTGATCAACATAAGCACAACTTGGTGTGCTGTCCCCTTGACGCCAAGCCACAACAAGAAGACTGTACACCTCAGCTGCAGCAGTTAATGCAGTAAAGCAGATTTCAAATGGCACTTCGACGTGTGACTCATTAATTTAAGGGTTTACTCATGGACAGTTACCAAAATACTTACAAAGCTACAGCACTCACTCCGTAACCTGCATCCACACAATCTACTTCATGTTCACTGCCTGGCTTAATAAGTATTTATTTATGAGATTCTGGCTACTGAAATCAGTGGAAAATGAAAGCCTAATTTTCTGATGCATCTAGACCCTAAATTCTTACTCATTTCTGTAGGGACCTAAGACCAAAAAGAAAAGTTTGGCACTTAAATATATTTGCAAATCTGAATGCCAGGCAGCAAGCACCCGTACAGGACCTGGGAAAGACCTCAGACCCTCTTTAAGGCTTTTGGTGTCACCAAATGATAAATAAATAAAATTATCAGAATTATAACTTTGCCTGCTGTCATTAGCTCATCTGGGATTGATCTGAAACACCAGGAATGCAACAGCACTGAAATTATAAAGGAAGTGAAAAAGAAAACTCAAGTTGATGCTTTGAAATAAGGCAAGGACCTGGGAAGTGTATTATGCCAACACATGACACAGCATTTTTCATACAAATTACAGAAAGAAGTGAAGCTGGAGAGAGAAATTCCCCAGTGTGCAATACATTTTTGTTAGTCCAAATTACAGATGATACAGCTAACAGTTAGTACTTCAGGAAAGAAGATGCCACGAAGCCAGACTCTCATGAGCTGCTGTAATACCAAGTCTTCCCCAACTGATTAGAGAGATCATAAAAGCTTTCTTCCCAATCCTGAATGACTTTTTTAAAATAAAATTTTTTAAAAACCTTAAATCATAGGTTTACAGATCCTCTCTATTTAATCACTGTAAATGTCACCGAAATATCAGACAAGATACCTGTATGACAAGAGGGAATCAATTTCACCTCTTTCCTCAGAGTGTCTTTGGATTTCAGTTTAAATTGTCAAACTGGTATCAACTCTCTGCTGGCCAGATGATGTTATAATTAAACACCCTGTGATTCTCAAGCCCTCACGATGCCAAACTGTCTCTCCTTTCCATCCAGCATCTCAAGGACAGGCCTGGCATTCAGCAGGACACACAGCTGATGCTGAAAGCCCTGCACAGGCACTAGGCATATGTGTCCAGAGGGGTACATGGCTCCCCCCAAAATCACCTCTTCAGCAGAACACATTCACAAAGGTAATAACTAGGACACAGGCTGGCTCAGTGTTTAATAACTCCATCATTATGCCGTGAATTTGCCCTGGTTGTTTACATCTGAGTGGGAGCACAACTTGGGCACTGCTGTCATAATGATGCCAATTTGTAACATTCTCCTGATGCTGATAGTTGATGGTAGAGTTTTGGGAAAGTATTTCTTTCCTGTATGATACAACATCTGCACAGAGTTATTCTTCTGCCACTGATATTACACAGTTATATATATTATTTTATATATATATATATATAATATATATATTTGATATATATATAGTTATAGTTTAATAACAATAGCCTCAGAGTAGACATTTTGACTGATCCTTTGTCATGTTTTTATCTTAACAAGATGTAAGCAGGCACGTAATACAGGTCTGGCAGCTACAGGTAATAATTTAGCAAATCATACTTCTAGCCAAGAACAAACAAGGAATAGGATGCCAGTAAATCTCATCCATTAAAAGATGAAGCACGGATGTGTTATACTAGATAGCTTTTGCACTAAATTTGCAGCAGTGAAAGAGAGGAATTTGACCCCCACTGAGAGAGGCTCTTAAAATAAAGAAGTGAAACATCCAAAATATCATCATGCCTTGTGCACACAGCTCCACCAAAATCATACAGATCAGAAGTGCAAATTGGTAATACAACCTGAAAAGCCCATACAGTGAGACATGCCACAAACTGTTAACCGTTAAATGAGCAATTGCTGGATTTGTTAATTTCTAAGAGAAGAAAGGATTCTCATCTTCTTTATCCACAATTTAACAAGCAAAACAAACCTCTGAGCATTACAACACTAGGTGTAATCAACCCACCAGACAGAATTAAATTAAAACAATGGCTCAGATATCACTAAGCCTCTTACAGGAGTTCAGTCAAATCCAGACTTATATGGATTACATGGTAGTTTGGGAAATACTGTAGTGAGGATCATTTAACTTCTAATCAAACCCAAAGAATATGAATTTTTTTCTTCCCTTACAAGCAAAAAAAAAGAAATAATTACATCAGCCTTCTATAAAATTGCTCAACTGAACCAACTTGTAGCCAGCCTGGAAGCTTAGTGACTGCATCTCTGTGCCAAGCCATGTTTGAATAATGGCCCTTGTCTGCTGTTCCTGAGGCTGAGGACACTCAAGAGGCAAGAGAAGCTGCTTATTTCAGAAAAAGGTACATCTCGTCTTGTTCAGCAATAGCCCACTTTGGCCCCAGTCTTGGGGTCTGGAAAATAGAAACTAGATGATAAGGAAAAGCACTGATGAGACTTGAAGGAAGTCTTATCATAGCCGTCTGTGCTTTCAAGCTGATTTATCTGCTCACAATTTTGAGGGCTGGTGCAGGAAGTCCCTAAAAAAAAGAGAGAGAATGGCAAGCCCACCGAGCCCAGAGAGCTGGGAGCTCAGCATCTGGCTCTAAGTTCTGGATGCTCCAGTACTGGGCATGCACATGTGCAAAGCAGACCCAAAGCCTTACACAAGCATTAGCAACAAACATCTCGATTTCCATTTATGCAAACAAGGACTGCAGAGATCAGCATGTCTGAAAGTAGGCATGTGTTAAAGACACGTCCATATATGGATTTAAATGTCTTTTTTAGAATGCTGCGCTGAAAATACTGGCCCTTCCTCCTCATAACTGTTAGCATCCGATAACTCTTTAGATTGAAGCAAGAGATTTCTCTTTTACTTCATTCTTATGACAGTGTGGCATTGCTGGCTTCAAACAAACTATAACAGAGTAAATCCAAGTGTTAACAGTGAAAATTTAGGCCTGAAAATTATATTTAGTAACTAAACACTGCTGAAGTAAATAAACCAGAAGTCTTGCCTAGGAGAACAATTTAACCAGCACTGTCTGTGCTTTTGCTGGGCTGTAAAGGCCAACTTGTGGATGTTGTGACAAAACTCAGCTTGTAGCTATTAATTTTCCAACATGACGTACTGTGATGTTGATCTAAAAGTTGTGAATTAGGAGACGGAAAGAATTCCTAACTTTCCAATTCCATCACATACTTTCCTGGTGGGGTAAAAAAGAAAAAGTTTTGTTCCCCTCATCAGAGGACTGTTGTGTCTTTAGGGAGAGCTTTCCTGTTGTTCAGGATTGCCATCTTCCCTGTGCGGTGTCAGTCAGCCCCGCACTGTGACTCTGTACAACTCTGTACACAGCTTGTACAGCTGCTAAGAACCACTACAACATAACACTGAGTTTAAAAGGAAAACAGCACCACTGCAAATTTCACCTCAAGTTGAAAGTCAAATTCTTTTTGTCTTCTGGCTCATGCATCATCAGTAACAATACAAATCCTTTCAGGTTCAGTGTTGTGCAAATCCATTACTCATTAATTATCTCTCCTGTATCATCTGGCCAACACTATTTCCTTTCTGGGGTTGTACATGTGCCACTGGGAGCATAATTTGAAGACAATAAGTTTATACAGGTGGCTTTTCAAGATAAATGCAGGTAACAGTATTTCTGATAGTGCAGAAACAAGGGAAACTTTCAGGTTTTTTGGCTGGACTTGTAGAGCAGAGTAACAAACACCCAAGACCTGACTTTCAGTATGCCCAGGGCAAGACCAGTCTATGTCATTTCTTTATAAAGAACTGTATCTTAATCACTGGGAATGTCATGGCCTGGAGAAAAGGAAACAAGGAAGGCTTACAGCAGCACCAAGGAAGTGTCAAAATAGCCACACAGTTTTGCCTGCACACTGTGTCTGCCAGGGATATGCTGAGGTCTTTGGTCCAGCTCACAGAGCTCTGCCGGTTGCAAGGGTTTCATGCCAATGCAATTAAACCAGGACAACTAGATGCAGCTTTTATAAGTAAAAAAAAAAGGTAAAACTGCTTGACAGATTTATGCCAGTCTTTTCAAGGACAGGGTGAGCACAGCTGCTCTGGTAGAGGTGCATCTGTGCAAGGGCCTTTGGTCAGAAGAGCTGTGATGGATAAAGAAGCTCAGCAGTGACAACCACATGGCATTGAGGCTCCAAACAGTCCAGGAAGTGACTGAAAACCTCACATCAAAAAATTCACATCTCTCCCCGCTGGCTTTCTGAGCACTGACCCATCACCTCCAAGACCAGTTTATCCTCAGGCCCTGCTGAGTGGGAGTGCTGGCATGACAAGTACACGTGAACAGCCCAGAGCTGCTCCCAAGGAAGTCAGTGACAAAGTTCCCAGTGATCTTGATGGAAACAGAAGCTGGCACAAAATGCTGCAAGTCATTGCATGATCTCACTGTGACAGTACTCTGAGCAAATCAATATTTAGGTTGAATTTCATTTTGCAAATTGAATCAAGGATTCAATTCCTCTGTCTTGCAGGAATTGTCTTTGCCTTACAAGATACCAGAAGGAGAAGAAGCAATAACTCAAATGTACCTCATAATTATTTGCATGTATTCTAGGACCACAGCCACTTAAATTCCTTAATCACACATTTAACATTATTGCAGGGCATTAGTATAAAGATTGATTGACTTAATTGTGCATTTCATAATATATCATAGTGATTTATTTTAAGTGTCTCTTAAACTTCAAACTCACTGTGATTGCAGCTCTTAGATTTGGGAAAGTTCTAATAAAATACTCCCCCACCCTCCCCAGCCCCCACTGGGAGGAAGACCTGTCTGGGATTCTATAAACTGAAATGGTACTCTGGGTGTTTACTTCAGCAGACAGTTTGGCCCAAAGTACGTAGAAAGGTCAGGATGGGAAAAAGGAACAGCATGTTCCAGGCTGGAAAGCAGGTCTGAAGGACATCGAACCACTCCTTACTCGTACTTAGATTTAAACAGCTGATACTGGGAGTGTCCTGAGCACTCTTATTCACTCTACCCCTGCTAGAAAAATCACATGATGTGCTGGGGAGGAATGTTAATTTTAAATCACAGTACAAGCAAACATTTTTAGAAAGGGATCGTGTCTACTGGGTTGGACACAGGGCTGCTGGAAGCCATTAACTCAGTGATGGAGGTGTTACCCAGTACTGCACCCCACCACTCCTTTGGTAAGGTGTTTACCTGCCCTCACTCCTCATGCTCCAAAGGGCAATGAGATTTACTGAGTTTGATAGTCAAGAGGAATTAATTACTAACCAGGTTCTTCCCTTAGTTATCTTGCAAGACTGATTTCACCATCAGTCTTGACTGCAAACATGAACCTTTTTTTACTATTCAATTACCAGACCTCAGGAAACCAAAATACTTCCCTAACATCAAAAGAAATCGAGATGTAATATTAAAAATAACCTGGACCATATTTACTGCTATCTGATTTAGAGCTAGCTCTACCCACCTGCTTCCTTCCTGCTCCTAGCTTCAATAAAACACCTCATTCATCTTTGTTTCCTCGAGGTCCCCATATATCATAGGTTACACTCCAGTCCTTGTTTCCTCACTTTGATTCTTATGCTTACTTATCAGCTACATTTTCAGATGATTCCATGAACTTTATTCTTCTTTTTTAGAAATTGATGAGAACTAAAACAACTTTTGCTATTAAAAGCACAGCCAAATAAGAAAAGAACATTTTACTTTGGAGAGAATCCATTTGGATGCAGTCACTCCCTTCTAGAAGCTCTAAACAGCTTGATCCAGGAGACCTGCTAAAAAGAAACGTAATTTCTACTTATAGCAAGCTGAAGAAACTTTTCCCTTGGAGATTACATCACTTTGATTGGATGTTATGTTTTCCATCCTGATCCCTCTAGTAAAGTGAAACTGTAGGAGAAACATATTGCTCACTGAAAAGCTGTATCCAGAACTACTGCAAAACAGGGAGAAAAGTACCAAAGGAAATAGAAATCACTTGAGCAAAATTATTTTCTGATTCACCCCTACATGGTCAGGTTCAGTTGGAAAGAGCTGAGTTCAGTACAGGAAAGACAAATTCCGTAACATTTTCCTTTGAATATTAACTGTTAAAAACATTGAAAAACAAACTCAAAAGACAAAACAACTCAAGCATGAAATCAAGAACAAGTGACCAGCTGAAATCCACTACTAACATTACAAAATATTTATTTTTGTTTATACTGTGTGCATATAATTAGAACACAGTGCAAGCACCACTCTGAGGCAATGAGAAGGTTGCACAAAATAGCATTCAAAAATCAGGAAATGCCAGAATTAAGGTTACCCAGGCAACCTTAATTTTACCCCCTGTGCATATGCATTTTTACAACTCAGCTCTTCAATACACCATAGCATTCCATTTCTCAAATAGTATCACAAACAGAAGAAAGCTCATAACAGCAAATGCCAATTTGTCGTGTCGTACATGTTGGTGGCTTTTCCTACAGGGAGGAAGCAGATTATGTTGTCATATTTCTTATTGCAACAGTGAATTAATTTCACTCAAAATTTAGCACAAAAATGCACCTCAGAAAACAGAAGAGGATTTTTATCCTGGCATAAAGTCTGATGCTAACATATTTAAAATAAATATACCTGTGTGGGCAATGTAGTCTTTGCTCACAGGTAAAACTCATGTTCTCCTGTGCTAAACAGATACCATGTTTGCCCTGTGGTCAAAAAAAGCCTGGGATATTGCCCAGAAGAGAGTAGATTAATTAGTTGAGACAAATCCAGAACTTGTTAGGCTTTGCTAATTCATTTCTTCAACAGGTGAAGGACTGTTCCAAGGAATAAATAAACCAGCCCCTGCAAAAAACCAGAAATCTCCTTTTCGGAAGAGGAATGGCTTTAAAAGGAGAGTAGGTTCAGATTAGATATTAGGAAGAAATTCTTCACTTTAAGGGTGGTGAGGCATGGAAACAGGTTGCCCAGAGAAGCTGCAGTGCCCCATCCCTGGAAGCGTTCAAGATCAGGCTGGATGGGGCTGGGTAACCTGGGACAGTGGAAGGTGTCTCTCCCCATGGCAGGGGCTGGAACGAGATGGGGTTTAAGGTCCCTTCCAACCCAAACCATTCTGTGGTTTTAAGACATGTAAACCATAGAGCTGTAGAGAGAATAAATACAAGTAAAAGAATGAAATTAAGAAACTTCACAGCAGTTGATAAAATTAAGGAACCCTCACTAATCATGAACCAAATGAAAATACACATTTCCTTCTCTCCAAGAGAAGCTGAAGAATAAAGAAACGTAAATGGAAACATCTAATTCTAACTAGAAGGTGCATTTTAGTTCCAGGAGACTGACTTCACTCCTGTTTTAACAAGGATCTCAGGCATTTCTGAAACACCAATAGGAAAAACATCAATTGTGTTTCTCGTAAGAGCACTCCGCCACGCAGCACATTTCATCACTCAGCATCAGGACAACTTTCCTTAGAAGGCAAACAGTTATTCATGGGACCAGATAAGCCAAAAAGAAATGCTGTACATGCCTTCTATTCCCCATGATAACAGGCACTGTAATTCCCCAATACACAAAAGTCTGTCCCTTCTCCTTCTGCCCTTCAACAGCAAGGGGCAGATAGTGCTCCAGCTGAAATCAATTTGAAAATTCCTTCAATCCCATCAGAATAGATCCAAAATTAATCCAGCACAGAACAGAGCAGTGTGCTTGGGAGCACTGAACCTGGACCAAAGAGACTTGGCTGGACTCCTCATCCTTGCCTGCCATTCCAAGCAAGCTGTGTCCCTTCTGCACAGTTCTCTTTCTTTCCCTGCCAGCTTTCCCTTATCTTCCTATTTACATTACAAGCTCTTCGGGGCAAGCTTCTCTCCAGGTACCTGTTTGTACAGTGCACAGTGTACTTAAGCTCAGACAAATAATAATGAAAATATATTATACAAATAATAAAGAAAAATATAGCAATGAGGGGAAAAAAATCAACTAAAGCAAAGACCTTGACTTGGGCAAAATAAGCCATGGCTTGGATAGGCCCAGCTTGTGACAGACTTTTTCCTACTCCTATTAAGTTGATGGCAAAGCTCCCATTAGCCTTAGTAAGAGCAGCATCAGACCGAGGCTGTGTACACTGAAAACTTTCAAAAGGCCAAAAGTTGTCTAGCTTGAATGACATACTGCATTTAAGTTTCTATGGAAATTTGAAATTCCTACAGAGTGTGGGATGCAGTCAGTCCTGAACCACAAGATATATCCTCTTCCAAGCATGGAGGCTCCTCAGGGACACAGGCACCTCAGAAGCGCTGGATCTTTTATGAGAAACTTCATTCATCCAGCCAATACTACTTACAACAAAAATAATATTTTCCATTCTCACATATTGCTAACTTGTAAACTGTTCCTTAGATACCTGCACACGGAGTTTATGAGAAACACATGTAAAATCCTGACAAGCAAACCCTGTTTATACCTTTATACAAAATAACTACTGAAAGGACCAATTTTCAAAAGATGCCTATTGGGACCTGTCAATTATGCAGTGTGCCAAAGTCATCATCAAGAAATGCACTTCAGCTGCAGCTCTGCTTTCCCTGAGATGCTACCACCTGTAACATCCCTTGCTTTCTTCCCAGTGCAGGTAGCACTCCGATGGTTGCTTCAAATATTATTAAGACTCAGTAAGAGTTTGTTGAGCTTTCCCAGTAAAATGGGGAAATTCTCAGGTTTGAGAGAATTCCTCATAGTGTCCACTGTCTGGTTTAAATCACGCCTGGGTGAACACCACATCTTTGCCATGTTCACTGGGACATGACAAAGAACTTCCTACTCAGCTCAGAAGATGCAAGACATGATGAACAGCTCCACATTTGCAAATCAGCCAGAGGACTGTCACATCCATCTTGGGCTGCATCTCTATTTTCAGTTGTAACACCAAAATAAGGAAAAGTCAGCACAAAAAGGACTTTCTGTTACTAAAGCCTGTCATTTCCAAACACAGTACAAATGAATCTGATTGAACTGGTTAAAAAGATGGTGAGAGGGGAGGTTGTGTTGTTTTAGTTTGGTTTTTAACCTATGTTTTTCAACACAACATTGTACGAACGGATCTCAGGCGCAGCAACTCCAACTGTGTATTAATGACATTACTCCCATCCTTCTCTTAGCATTTATGAAGTGTATGGGAACAAGTTACCTGTTTTCAATTATTTTCTCCTACTGTATCTTTTCTGTATCACCTCATGACCTCCTCTGGTTAACTTGACCTTTGTACCTCCCAACACAGCAAAGATGTGCATTCAAAATGGGGTTTGTACTTCTTGCAGTGATGCTTCAATGTGACTAAATTTGTATCAATTCTAGGATGACAGAAAGCTGCTTTTCCCTACTTAGATACACACATCCATTGAGAGCACACTCCTTTCAGCTTTGTGAGATTTTAATCCCCAGAGCAGTAAATGTGGCTCTAATATATCACTCAATACTTTACTGATAAAACTGGATTCACTGTAGGTGAGCAATGCTGAAACAGAATAAAACATGGTGCTGAAGAGCCTGGGTTTACTCAGCAAGAAACCTCCATTTTCTGAATTCACCAAAGTGTGTCTCCACACCTAAAATTAGACCAAAATACTGGGATTTCACTACTAGTCTTCATCTCTTACTTTTAGCTACAGCTTCCTAGCACCAAGAAAGTGCAAGGAAACTTACTCTCTGGGCAACATAGTCCCTCCAGTATTATGATCAGAAGAGTGCCTTTGTTTTATGTCATTTTAGAGGATCTGTTACACTGCCATTTAGACCTCTGCACCACCTCGTATCACCATCTAGCCCACACACAAGCTGGCCTGGCATCCCCTGTATTTTTAGAGAAATTCAATTTCTCAGCCCATTTTACAAGTTGCTTGTTTAATTATTAGTGTGCAGGTAAGAAATATCCTGAGAAAACAACCGTGCTTTACAAGAACTGATAGATGTGCAAATGGAAGTGTCTCTTTTGTTGCATACAAATAATATTTTTAGCATGAAACCAGCAGCATAACATCCCTATTGAATTTATAATACAATTAGAAGAACTGTGTTTTCTTGGACCTTTGGTAAATACTCTTTGAAGATTTCTGAGGCCCTTTGCAAGCTGAATCTGTTTAAAGCAGCAGTTATAAGCATAAAAACCTAATGAGGATGCTGAACAAACTGTACTTTGACTAACTCCAAATTATAAAATTGAAGCTGGGAACTGACAAACAGGGGTATTAAGTCTATCACACACATAGAAATCCAACAAAGTGTGTACCCCCCTCGCCTTGTGTTTAGAATTACGCCATCAGTGCAATGGTGAATGAGAAATCTCATCCATCACTGTCTAAAAGAGAAATCTGGAACTAAAACTTGGAGAATTTAAGCCCTTTCAAAAAATTTTGAAGAGCTCTTAATCCATGAGCTGTTTAGATATGTAGGTAATCATCAATCGTTAAAAACTCACCATCCAAAACTGTCAGTGTTAGAAAGGATGCCCAGGATACAGAGAAGCTCACTACAAGACAACAAATTAAAATAAGGAAAAGTTAGGGGAGTCCAGTGGGGATTGAGAGATCCCACTAATCAATTATCCAAGGTAATTGAGGGAAGGATGAAATATTGGCCTTAAGTGGAATTTCAGAACCGCAGTCATACCCTCCAAATGCTCCGGTTTTCCCCAAAAGCTAAGTTATTATTTCTTAAGACTTGCATGTAGTTCTGTGGAGATCACTACCTCCTGGTTTATGTGGTGATTGTTTAGAACCATGTGTTCCTAATGCCAGCATTCGGAAAACACAAATACCACCCAAATAGCTTGGGGGTTTTAATTAAAGAATAAAACAATTTTTTAAAAAAGACAGCTGCAACTCCTGAGCACAGCTTAGCCTGGTGAACTGCTCACCTTCACCTCTCCCACCTCATGCATTTAGTGAGCTCAACACTTGCTGCTGCAGACTGTCACATACCCCCTGAATGACCAATACCACCAAACCACCAGGGTAACCACTTCACTATCAGTGAGGGTCTCAAGGAGTTCTGCTTTCATTTAGAGGAAAAAGAGACACGTAAGCTCCTGGAGGAGGGCAGTGCACTGACATTAACACAGCAATGTGAATGCTTGGTGCTGAAAACCTGGTTTTCTTGACTGCCTGGCAGGTGCTCATAAGGGCTACTATTATTACTGTAGTGTTTCTCCTCTTTTCTTTGAAATCCAACAAAGCAGGCTCAGGCTGTTATGACCTGCAGCAGTACATCAGGTATGATTCTACAGTCTTTCTGTTGGAAATGTGCAGTAAGTGCCAAAATAGGCAGGTACATTCCCTTCAGTTCTCACATCCAACTCACTGAGCTCTTCTGACCAGTACTCTCCCCAAGCCTGTCTGAGGTTACTCCATGGGTGACAGTGGAGTTATTTCACCTAACACAGCCAGCAGGTTTCTCTCTGCTTGAGGCAACAGGAGGGGGAAGCTTAAGGGAGCCAGGCTGACCAGCTTCTCACTGGTTTCTTGGTTGTAATCCAAGCCATTAACAGGCCAGCAATCCCTCTGAGGCTCCTGTTCAATGAAAGCCTTTCCCTGTCCTCCTTTACCACTAACTCAGAGAGTATCACACAAAATGCTCAGGCAAAACTTGGACCTGACACAGGGCCTAATTTTTCTTACAAGAGGCAGTGTTGGGAGAAAGGAGGTCCTGAAGTCAAGCAGGAGAAAATTGGAACAATTTCTGTTCTCTCAACCATTGTCAAAACCATTTCAACCAGCTCTCCGTGCTTTGGTGCCATCTGTAAAACAGAGATGCTAATAATCCCCCACATCTCACAGCTGTTCTGTGAATTAACTCATCAGGGCTCAGTGGTGTTTCGGTCCTGCTGATGGGCGCTCACAGGACATACACAGCATCACCTCTTTTCTTTTTCAACTTATTAATTACTGCACATATTCTCCAGGTCTTGCAACTGAGTATGTTTGAATTGCTGAAATAAATAAATAATTGAGAGCCAATAACCTTTCCCTGCCTACAAATCAACCATCTGTCACATTCTTGGGTATGACAAAACTTTTAATCAATATATAATTTTCACCCTGTTTTAATGAGGGTTGCTGTATCACTACCTACTGCTGATTGCAGTTCTCTTTCCTGTTGGGCTGGTATTAAACACTTCTGTAATGGGAGGCAATGCCAGCCCAAAGCCTTCATCTTTCAGCTGTACCCGATAAGCCTGCACACATAAAGTGCATGTTTATATTACGTATTCCACTCAGCTTCCTAAATGGGAGACAGCAACAGTTTTATAACCATAGCAGATCCTAAAAATTTAAAAAGTGATCATGGTAGTTTTTGCAGAAATATTTCAAGGAATAACCAAGGAAGTTTTCATTGAGTTTATTTCAGACTAAATGAACTTCTCTCATGCTGTCTGGGCTGTATCTTCTTCTGTTGGGATCTAAGGACTGCATTAAATGAATAGTTAAATGGGAAACATCCAAGGAATAGTTAACTGTTGAGAGAAGGGGATTTGGGATGGTTCTCTTCCTTCTGGGTCAGGAACAACTAGAGCTGGGAAGAAAAAGGCTGTTGCCTAATGCAGCATTTCAGTATTTAAAAACCTGGTTTTCTTCCAACAGAAAAATGGGGCCCTAGTGGCTTGGCAGCCTGTGCCTGAGCCACAGATCCTGTGATGCCAGGATCCTCGGCCTCACAGCGGTTTGCATGCCCTGGCACCACATCCCTCCCAAGAGGGCACTGCCAACCCCATGGTGGCTGACAGAGCTGGCAGGCTCCACAACTGGGACCCTGGGAAAGGTCCAACTTCTCTCACAATTTCAGCAATGTCAAACCATGTAAGCAAAATATGCAGTTCCGCTCAAAGCAGGAAATCCAGTGAAACAAATTTCTCTTATCAGCTTTAATGTAAATCTTGCAGTTCAGGATGGTGTGGGGTAAAGTGAGATCTCATGATCTCAAGTAAGATCAGGTTTGGGATCACATGGTCTCCTTGCAGCTTGTGCAAGAAAAGCCTTTGCAGTCCAGTTTGGGTCACACTCTGCTTCAAAGAAAGTGTGACAGGAGATTAAAGAATTTGAAAAAAAACAGAATTGGGTTTTATCATCAAGAAGAAAAAACAAAAACAGCAACCAAAAAAAACCCCAACGAAACCCAACAGAAACAACCCACAAAAAACCCACAAAAAGTCCATAGTCAACAAAGAACAACCACCAAATAAATATCATTTCCATATTTCCATATCATCACTTTGTAGGAATGTGATTTAAAATTTAAATTCTAGCTTTCTTTCTGCAGCCTCCCAGTCCAGCATGGAGCAGTAGAGAGAGAAAGCATTGCAGAGTAAGAACACACTTTTTTCAGCCCTGCCACTGTGGAGGATGAGCAACACTGCAGATCTGATGAGAGGGACAGACCAGCAGCCCCTCATTTCACGCACGGAGAATGGCCTCTTGTAACGTTCTGTTTTACTTTTTGGTCCTCAAGTGGTTTAAAAAGAGCGTGACTTGGTATGAAGAAAAAATTACAGAAAGGAGCAATTAGTCAGCTCAAGTAAACTGTCATAGGCTATTCTGTAGGGGCACAACTGTGAATAAATTGCAGTGATCAGAACTGGATGAAGGAGAGAGTAGATATAGGCTCACTGGAGCACAAAACATTAAATAAGAGCTCAAACATTTCTGCTGCCTTCCCAACAGCACCCAAGCTGTTTGGGAGGATCCAGGTCTGGAGGGCAGTTCAGCACCAGCTGAGGCTGGTGCTGATCCTGGCTGGAGCAGAGCCTCGTGGGCACAGGCTGAGCTTTCCCTTTGTTGGCAAAAGCTGCAGAGCTGAGGGGCTACAGCTCACAGCACCCAACTTAGCCCATGTGCGACCCAGCTCAGGCCACATGCACCAGGACAGTGCAGCAACAGGGAGGCCACATAAAACCACCCACTTCACACACAGATAAACAAAGCCCAGATGGCACTGGGGAGAGGCAGAGGGAAGCCTCTGTGTGTGTGCACTTTACAATTTGGGGAAAACTTGCAGATAGCAGGGCACAGAGCTTTGCTACGTCAGCAGACAGATGTGAATTTAAGCAAGCCTCCAATATTGCTGCTACACTACTGCTTTTAATGTCTGCTAGAACAGCAATGAAAGAAAGGATCAGGGACTAGAGAAAAAGGAACTTTTTGGTGGTTGGAGCAGACCTGCTTTTTTCAATAAATCACAGAATCTTTGTTTCTCTCTGCTGCAGAATGACCTAAGCTTACCAAAGGCAGCGGCAAAGCTCTCATTGACTTTGCTGAAAGGAGGATTACTGAAAATAGCTAACTAGTGGTGTCAGGAACCTGAACTCTAACTAACGTTTTTAAAACCCATAGAGTTATTGCTTCTTGTTTCTTTAAAGTGTGAAAATTTCTTACACCATTGACATTTTAGCTGTTTGTGAATTCAAGAAGAGCAAAGTGGGGCAAAAAAAAGGGTGTGAGACACATCACTGCCAGAGCTGCATTTATCATTCTAAGTTCCTAATTACGCTGTTCAGAGAAAACATATTTTTCCTTCTCAAATTTTCTCTGCTCCAGGCTGCATGTCTGAGACATTAAGTGAACAGCACCTGATCACCAAAATAAACAACAAAAGCAAGATACAGAACAGACAGCAAGTCACAGAAAAACTGACCTCTTGTTGCTACCACAGCCTTATTTGGTGTGGAAGCTCAAACATGCCACTTTTAACGAATCAGACCAGAAGTATTTCTATCCCTTGTCTTGTTCAGAACAGACACAACTACCTCGTTGTTTGTGCTGCATGAGCACCACCACAGATTGCTCTTCACAGGTCCAGCCCCCACCATGGGTGTAAGGACGCTCCAGGTAAACACCAGTATGAGTTGTGCTGCAACTCAGACTCTGAAAGCTACAGCCAGCATCTTGGACACCTATTTCACAGTCCTGAACAAGTGACTTCATTTGCACATGTTCAAGAGAGCTGTGTTATTGCTCTTTTCCAAAACGCACTCTCTTCATATCCAAGTCCAAAATGTAGTTTTATGTCTAATATTAGGAACTGCTGTCTGAACGTTTAGCACACGCATCCCATAAAGCTCTGGTATCAAAATTCATTTTCACAATGATGGAGAAGATGAGACCTTTTTGCTTACAAATTGAATATTTGATACATATAACAACTGGGTTGCTTTGGGTTCCCAATAGGGCTGGTGGGGATTTTTGCTTACTTGTTTGTGGTTTTGTTTGCTGAACTGGTGATACTTGGAATATTAGTTACTAAAGACTCAGCAATAAGTGATTTTCTTTTTCAGCATCTGTACATGTCAGCAGCTTCATGAATGAGGCAACAAGGTTTCATATTTTACTTAAAGGTGTTCAGATGTTAACAACTCCAGCTGGTCTAAAGGATAAAAGATAACCATAAATTGCTGCATTAGCTGAGGGAATACTCCAGGTAAAGCAGATATTAACTTTCAGAAAACTAAGAACAAAATACTTTACCCAAGGCACAATATAAGCTGCTGCTGGATTGAACCAAAGCCACCAGAAGATATTCAACACATTTTAATACTAGGTTTTAAACAAAAGAGCTTGATAAATACAGAGGTGAAAGGGGAAAAAAATCTCGAGCTTCTTTTCCCAATACCAATATTTCTTTGTGAAGTACCAAAAATATACAAATAATGAAAAGCAGCAAGTATTGCAGTCATTCAATTTCTGGTTTCTCTGTGGACAAAGAAAATTAAGAAATCCATTCACTAAAAAATGGAGTGAATGTCAGGATTTACAAAGCAATCATGAAGGTTATATTTTCTCCTTTTTAGGACGTCTATCTTGGACCAAGACAATGGGTTTCTTTTTCAGATGAGTATCAGTATCAGAAAAGCAGTATTATTTTATATCTGTACACAGAGCAGCTTAGTTGTTGGGATGCAAAGAGATATGTAAGGGGAAAAAAACCCCAAATATCTGGCAGCAGATTCTCCAGAATGAAGTTATGATATAAAAGACAGCTCATAGCAATACATGGTGCCATCCTGACAACATGGTAAATGCAGAACCTACATTAATGCCAAGGTGCTCCAACGTGCCCAGGTAAGTTGTGCCTAGGGAGACCTGGCTGTATCTATTGCCAGCTCTTCTAAGCAATCCCAAAGGAATCACCCCAGCCTGAAGGACACACATTTTCTGATGCTTTAAGTCACAACAGTATTCTCTCTATGGTTCTGGTCATGCCCACGTGACAAGTCAAAACCAGGCAGAGAGCAAATAAACCCAGTTTTCCTAGATTCATTTCTTTTTCTAAAGAGCTGGACAATAAATTAGACAAGAGTGTGACCATGATGTAGGAAGAAAAGCAAAAAAAAAAAAAAAAAAAAAAATTTGCCAAGAAGTCTCTAAGTCTCTAGAAACCGATTTTCCACTAAGGAAGTAATAAGTATTTGGAATCACCTGTAAGATTTTTTTAAAACAAATTCACTGGAACATCCAAGTGTCATAGGGATTACATTTTTCAAAGGAAATACAGTAAAGTGGGGGAGGAAATTACATAATGAATGGATTTTTTCCTTTTAATTCTTCACATTTTACTTCAGAGACAGAAATACACTCATATATACAGGAAAATATCCTTTTCCTCTTAGACATCCTAAATCACATTCAGTGGACAGGTTATGGGCATGCAGACCTACTGTGAAGGCACAAAGAAGGAGAAAGAGACCGGCTGACCTTTATTTCACTACTTGGCTGGCTTAAGGCAACAGCTTCTGACACAAATAGTCACATATATGGTATCAAAACATAAATACTAACAAATACTAACAGCATGGACTAGCCCCAGTTTCTAAACTCCTTTTCAGGAACTACTGGCAGGGGCCAGAATATTTAGTAAGTCAGTAATAACTATTAAAAATCTTGGCTTTAAACCCAGTTTCCAGGTTTTTCCCTAATTGCTTCATTTTCATGTGGTGTAGCACATCTTCCCGTGTGATCAGCCATGAGCAGCAACCTCTCAGGGGGCCCAAGCTGGAGTGGCCTCCTGCGTCAGGATCAGAGCGCTCTGAGAAGACACCCAAGGGAGGGTTTTGACAGCTGCTGGAAGGATGACAGCAATTCACACATGAAAACAATTTCAATAAAGTTGTGATAACCTATTGCAGGTGAGCACTGCTCACATTGTCCCAATGAGGGTTGGGACTCTGTCCCCAGAATGCTGGAGGTTATGCTTGTCACTGCCTTGTACCTTGTCTGCTTCCTCTGAATCACTTAGCTGAGATGGTTTTTTTAATCATCTCTAGTCAGTAGAGAAATTCCACATTTACACCCATAGGAAAATTAGGCTCCTTTTACTTGTTAAATATCCCTTATTTCTGCCCAAGTTTTGCACTCTATGACAAAATAAAATAAATAAAGAACAGCTTTATCTCACCTAAACTGCTATGAGACATGACAGCAAATCTGTCAGTCTCATAACCCACCACCACATCTATCTGTCTTTTCTTGCCGTAACTTTCTGCTCGAGCAGCAGGACTATGACAGCTGTACCATGCACTGGCATTCTCACAACACTAAACCTCTCCAGAGTAGCTTGATGAGGGGATGAAAGCTCCATACCCCTTAGTGAAACAAAGCCAGCCTGGGAGATAAATCTCCAAGCACCTTGGTGGCTAACAGCCCTCTGCACAGTTTGGTGGATAAATACTGCACAAGAGCAGGAGCAAGCAGAGCTTGCAAACTGCAGCTCTGTTGTCCTTCTGGAACTGTGATACTTTTTGACTTCCAAATAGCATGAAAATTGACTGCAGCTACATGGTAAATTGGTGCTTTCCCACACATACACTACATAGCTATATTCTGCAATATTTGTCAACAGAAACAGGGAATTTTCTTTTATTCCAAGACTTATCTTTGAAGCAAATAGGAGGGAGAGGGTATTTGCAATCTTGAAAGAATTACTTACCCCTAAGGTCTACTGATTTCCAAGTATCCTACACAAGACAGCAGCCCTGGGACCACTTTGACCCGCCAGACTCCCAAAATAATTTTTTTTTGAAACAATATAAAAGTATGTGGGGAACTATATTTTGTTAGTGAGAATCTTGGCTTTCCTGCTTCTCATACACCCTCCTCACACACTGTGATCACACAGCAGTAGTTGATCCAAACATCTTAAGGTCTTTTGCAGTGTTTGAAACAATCCCATATTCACTGGTGGCAGATTTCCCCGAAGCCCCCTTCCTTCCACACTGTTAAATCTCTAGTCTTGGCACATGCTATTCAGAGTATCAATTGACTTTTCCTGCTTAAATTGAGACACCTAACCCAGGATCTCTAAACTGCCTTTGTCTTTTAAAATATTTATTCTTACTAACAATGTCACCAAGGGCTCGTAAATTTATTAACATGCTGAGCTGGCCCTACCATAAATGCCCATATTAAAGACAGGAATATCGAGTAGGACAAACAGGAAGTGCATTGCAGCAGAGAATGCTGCCTCGTACCAGAGAAGTGAATAAAGAGTGATCTGGACCATCATTGTGACAAGGAAAAGATCTGAGCTCTTGAAATTCTAAAATCATAGAATTACGTAGGTTGAAAAAGACCCCAAAATCAAGTCCAACCATTACCCCAGCACTGCCAAGGCCACCATGAAACCATGTCCTCAAGTGCCACATCCACATGTCTTAAACCCCTCTACGCATAACTCCACAACTTCCCTGGGCAGCCTGTTTGACAGCCCTTTTTCAGTGTTGAAACTTGAACCAATTTTCCCTAATATCCAACCTAAACATCCCCTGGTGCAACTTGAGACCATTCCCTCTTGTCCTATTATCACTGGTTACTTAGGACAAGAGACTGATCCCCACCTTGCTACAACCTCCTTTTAGGAAGCTGCAGAGCTGTTTTGGGGGTAGTGGGGGGATGGTTTAAGCTTTGTTAACTGTTTTCCAAACTATCAACAGAAACACTTAAGGATTTAAACTTCACTGAGACCTCTTGGTTTTAAAGCTTTCTACAAAATACTGGCAATCTGTATATTTGAGATATGTGGTTCATGGGTAGAAATAAATCACCCTTATGGATAACTTTCTACAGGGAATCATGTCCACATGGTGAAACATTGCTTGTGATGGTTAACATGAGCTTCAGGTGCCTGTACATAAAGTGTAAAGTCAAGCAAATCCATCATGTAAGGTATAACTCAGCCAGCACATCCACAAGGGAACCACATACAACTGCACTGGTTGTGTCCACACTGGTCCTCAAAAGTTGGCTCAGGAGCAGACACAAGGACAAGATGGGCACAGATCTGTCTGTCTGCTTTCTACTTTCAGGAGTGTCCCCCAAAAGCTTCCTGGGGAAACTCCTGCAAGAAGCCCACGAACAGTCCGTTGTGTGCCCCTCATGCCCTCAAACCCACACCTCTGTCACACTGAAACCACCCCAAAATGCCAGGCGTACCCACGCACATCTATGCAGTCCCATATATTCCAAGATAAGGACCTCATCTACCCCTAGTAACAAATCTGTAGATTCACTGAAATACAACATGGCAACCGGTTTTACTGGTTGGTGCTCCCATAAAGCAAGGGCATTCTCATCTCCAGGTAAAATTCCTCCTGGCCAGAAGCATGACAGGTGCTTCAGAGAAACACAGACATAATCCCAGCCCTGCCAGCACTCAGAAACAAAATAAGACAAAACTGTATTAAAGTGCCTCGTTATTCAGTGAGTGGAGGTATTAACATGCAGACAAGACAGAAAGAGAGGGAAGAGGCCACTCCATCAGAGCACCCATCAATCACCATGGCACGAACAGAGCTGACAGCTCCATTAACTCTGGCACATGCAGGTCACGGGCTTGCCTGTTTGTTTGTTTGTTTGTTAATATGCTATCAAATCTCATTTTGAAGGAAAGTATTAAAACATGGTAGTTTACCGGTGATAAAAACAGAATGGTTTTTTAGGAGGTGCTTAAGGAACTAGTTGGAGGAGCAGGGCTGAACAAGGAGTTTTCAGCAAAACTTTCTTTTCATTATGAAATATGTCTTTGACTCAGAAAAATAATCAGTGCCCCATGTTCTCAAAGAAAATAATATTTTTGTTGGGAAATATACAGTACTTACTAGCTAATAATTTCTATTCTAATATTCTGGGTAGTTTTCAAACAAAATTTTTCAGTTATTAGTGGTTTTGTCCAAACATGTCAAAGTATCTGATTTTATTTTTTTTAAGAAAAGCTGAAGAGATTTCTCCTGAAATTATCAATAAACATGGACATTTTTATTGTTACCACCAAAATTTTCAGGACGAGGTTATGTGGAGACCATTGCACTGCTGGGACACAGAGATGGCGTGGAAAAAGCATGCAAAATGATAAGTGAAACAGCCTGCATACCATGAAATTGGACTGAAATTCTACAAATAAAAGACAGTTGTTGCAGAAAAGTAGTGTTTAAGTTTGAAGGTAGCCAATTCCAGCTCAAGCCATGAGCTCACAGAGTCCTAGCCTCCAGGCAGGTATATGATTTGAAGGAGACCAGACAGTGCTACAAATGCCAAGTATTCACAGAAAACACAACCAAATCATAGCAAAAGCATCTGGGATGCAGCTTTCCCTGTGTTTTTGTGTCAATCAAACTCATTTCCAGATGTGCAGATAAACCATTCATGCACAGAGGTTTTCAAAATGCTGAAGACAGCCTGTAGGCTGCGTGTAGACTTGTTTCTACATATAACACAGCAAGCAGGAGACCGGAGTGCCTTGGCTGGGAGCACATGCTCATAACACAGGAGAAATTGTAGATTTGCCAAATGCAACCACCTGAGGCCAGAGTCTGTTTTGGGACAGGTCAGCCCCACTGGTGTCTGTTGTGGGATTTTGTATCCCACCCCCTCAGAGGTTGCACAGCAGTGGAACTGACCCTCTGGATTGGACTCATGGCTGTTGCCTCATGGTAGAGCCCTGCAGGAGTGTGCGCACAAGGAAGTGTGCTTCCAGCATGAATCAATTCATTTCTCCCCAGATGAACTACACCTATTGACAGAACCACAGAATAAGCTGAGATGGAAGGGACCCACAAGGATCATCAAGTCCACCTCCTGTCCCTGCACAGCACCACCCCCAAGAGTCATACCATGTGCCCAAGAGTACTGTCCGAACACCTTATATGGCTTCCCCTAACAGCCCCAAAATGACTGGGTTTAAAAGACTACAACAAAATTAAAACTAACAAAAACAAGCTAATGGGCTGTGATGAAAGATACTGTATTTCTCCTTTGAAGGACAAGCATACAATGCATTCAGTGACCCAGAAAAACATACTGCCACATCTAGGTCTGTTTGTTATGAGTAAATGTCACAAGAGGTGAAACAAGGAGAGGTCAAGTCTTTGCCTCAGACAGCTGGAGGAAGCACTGTGTTGTGCTGTGAATGCATTTGGAAGTAATTGCCAACAAGGAAAAGTCTTTTCTTTCTGGTTCTCATGAGCCTGAGGGCTACAGGGCATGAAGCTGTCACAAGTCATCATCAACACACCTGCAACATGCACCAGATGGGATCACTGAAGTCAATGACACAGGCCTTGGTGTTTGGGGAACACCCTATCCAATGGCCCAGCCATCTCTCCTCAGCACCATACACCACTCACCTCACTGTTGGTGGAAGCAGGGCTTCCTCCGTTTGTTTATATGGATGCTCGACTCTCCTGAATGAGTCTACACACAAAACCAGGACTCTCCTCTTGTTGTCTCCACCAGAAACTGAAAGAGGACATGATGGCAAGAACACAATGCCCTGGTGAGGGGTTGGACCACAGCATCCAGTGTGTGTGCTATGGGAACAAGGGAATTGTATTTCCTGGGGAGGGAAGACAGGGTGAGAAAATGCTTTTTCATAGCTGAAGGTATCGGAAATGTTTAAAGCCAAGTGATAGAGTGGTGGCTTGTTGTGCAGACAGGTCACAGCATGTGGACGTGACCTGCATAACCACTGCCAAAAGATTCCCCAAGACGAGAGAAAAAGTATCCATACTTTCAGCAGGCCTAACTCTGCTCTCAAATGCACTGATGTTAAACCAAAGTAATTGAGTCTGAGCACAGCAGAAATCAATGAGATCACTGTCAAGTCCAATGTCAAACACCCACACGCTTACAAACTCGCCCAAGAGATTTTCATACTATCCTCTGTGAACTAAAATCTTGAATGTTTTCATTCAGTTTCTGCAGAAAGTCTTGCTGTATCTGCCTCTTATCAGCATGTTTAGAACACTCTGAAAACCCACAGAGCATCTCTCATGTCAAGATTACATGTGTGCCACTCATGTGCATAAATATCTGAAAATTACTGATGTTATACAGAAAATACTGCCGGGGTAGCAGCCTCCTTTCAGCCCAGGAAAGCAAGCACAGTTTAGCAGAATCTTGAAGTTGCTCCAAATTGCCTATAGGGGAAAATGCAGCCATTACCAGGCCCTTGGGCAGGAACATACATCTACAATAGATGGCATCAGGCTGCAAAGTGGCCATCAGAGGCTAAAACTGGGAAACACCAGCTGCATTTCTCTCCCTTAGCCTATTTCATGGTTTCCTACAAACAAGACTATTGTATAGGACAAAAGTCAGAGCAGCTTCCTGAACTCTCACACAACAGTGTTCCTTGGCCTGTGGTCCCACTCAGGGTTCAGCAGCAGCAGAGCTGGGTTCTGCCCCTACAATCTGTCACTATATCTGTGTGCAGGCGCTCCCTAACCCGGTTGTGTCAAAACGATCCAGGTTGGCTTTCTATTTAAAAGCATGGAGGGTTTTCTTTAACCCAGACAATTTTGACTGATTTAGGTTAGAGAAGGAGTACATGTGCAGCTACACTTGCAGACACCAACCCCCAGCTGTGGGGACAGTGCCCAGGCACTTTAAGTCTGGCTTGGGTTCAAAGCCTTTGAACCCAGCTCAGCTGCAAGCCAAGTAGCACATCTGGCCACAGCTGTAGATGCTGTAAGTTCAGGAAAAAAAATGGCAAATGAGGCTACATTCAGTGTCCTAGATAAACTATGGAGTGTAAAAAGTTACAGTATGATTCACAGGAAACTCCGAAACTCAGCTTCAGATTCCATTATCACAGTTTAACCTCCCCCTCCTTCCCCCCTCCAATTCTGGTACTAATGGTCTTCATTTTTCAACTAAATTCCTCATTTTAGGGTGACTAGAATAAACTTGTTAATACTACATAGCCACACACCAAGACAGGCATCCCGCAGTAATTCAATCACCTCTCAAACCAGGGCTCTGTGGGTATTTATTTTAGCCACCACACTCCAGAAATGTGAATTTTAAAATGGAAGCAATGGAAGCACACTAGAAGAGCTGAGAAGTTTCTCTCCCTCAAGAAAAGCTCCACGTGTTACCTGTATGGTAGCCAGGCAGTTCAGATCTTTCTCTTCCTCTACGCTGGCTGTGGTTACACACACCAGAGCCCTTGTCTGGCTTCCCAGGCATGGGCAGAACTCCTAAGGGATCCATGCAAACATAATCTGCAACTCACAATGGGAGACAAACAGTTTTGTACCCTTCTTTTGTTCCCCCACAAGAGGCACCAGACTTGTGACCAGGATCACATTTGAGTCAATGTCAAACATAGCAAGACTCCAAGAATCTGTTCCCCAAGTTTCTTACCTAGGCATGTCATCCCATATCATCTTCCAGCAATCTCTGCTACCAGCCCAACTTGAGAGTCAGATCATGTCCTACTGCTGGCTAACATAGCTCTAGAATGGGAAATTACATTTTCTTGTTTCACAGAAGTTTGGATAAAACTGAACATATTTGTCTGTGTAAAATATATCAAGATGAAAGATGTTCCTTAGGTGCAAAATAATAAATGTTTCTCTTCATTTAAGAACACAGGGTCTAGTAATCCAAAATTTGTTTGGGGATATTCTGAAGGATTAGACTCTTCAGATTCATTCAAAAAAAAAAAAAAAAAAAGGAGAAAAACTGGTTCCACATATGCTTCATCATAAAAGTATTTATCTGACCTACAGCCAAAACCATTTTATCTCTGTAAGCAATCCTTCAACACTGCAGAATGCATTCACTGCTTTCATTACCAAATTACTTTTTAAGAGTTCAGCAGGTAATTGAAGTTCCAAATGTCTTAAAATGGTTTGGCAATGCTGAGATTTCCTAGTGGACTTGCTATCCAAGAACTTTAGAGGGAAAAAATCAGCTGGATACTAAATATATACCCTAAAATAAGATGGATTCAAATTACACTAAGACGCAGGCTTTTAAGGAGGGAGAATGTTTTATATGAAGAGTAAAGCTCTGCTCAGAGGAGGTTCCATGATGTTGAAGCTTCAAACTCATATTCAAAAAGTTTGTGAATTTTTCAAAGACACTATGGTGGCCTAAATCTGTTCCTACTGAACTCAAAGGCTGTTAATTTTGACAGAAAACTAATTAGGACAATGCTGTCCCATATACTTTGTACTATTTAGCAGACGACTCTAAAACCTTTTTCCTAGATAAAAACAATTTTGTTTATGACTTTTCCAATTCACTCAGCAAGAACAGTGAAAGGAATGGGCCTAAATCTGTTCCCCACACCAAAGTTGTCTGCATTCCCCCAAGGCTGCGGTGCTTGGTGGCAGGGGCAGGAGAGCCATGAGCAGCACGAAGCCGGCAGGCTGGGCAGGCAGCTGCCAGCTCCAGAGGTCTAATGAGGACTCTTGCCTCAGCTACATCAATAGCTTTTGGCAAACCGTTTTCTGCCTCGGTTCCTCACATTTATGGAGTGGAGATGATGGCAATGTTCTGTGTTTATAACTGTTATATGCACTGCTTTAAGGGCTATTATTTTACAGGGCTTTTTATCCACAGCCAATTACCCAACTCTGAGAGGGAAACTGAGGCATGGAGCAACACTAATTGCCTAATATCATCCAGTAGGCCAGAGCAGAAGTAGGGTCTTCATCTCCAGCATTTTACATTATCCTCTAAACTTATCTACAACCTTGGTATTACAAGGCGGAAATTAGTTTGCTGTTTGTCCAGCACTGTCAGATGGCATGATACTTGCTTACTTCTGCTAACACCACTGTTTAGCTGGCTTGTTGTTGCTCTTGTTCCTGCAGAGAAACATAATATCAGATTTGTAAAATCACACTGTATGCGAAGACACTGTGATGGTAAATGCAGGATTACTGTCTCACTGCAGGCTCCAACAGCAGGGAAAGCTGGTAAGGATGTGGGCTGCTCACAAGCTAACACAAGAAGCTTTAATGATGACAAGGGGAACACAGAACAAGAACACCAAGAGCTTTACTTTTCACAGCAGCAATCTTTTCTCTTAGGATTACTCTAAGGCAAAAAATTCCTTGTTCTGCAATGGATCTGTTTCCACAGCAAGGGGATAACTGGTATTTAAGATGAACAAGAGTAATTGAGGAACCTTCTGGTCTGGCATAGATCAGAAGAGGTGAGATGCATAAAATTAAAACCCTGGGTTCCATATCCAAATTATGGTTCCCACCCAAAAAGATACAACTGTCTCACAGGGATGCAGCACTCCTTACTGCTTTATGCTCGCTTACTGCCTTACTGCTGAGGCATTTCTATTGCAACACTGCCACTTGTAAATGGAACTTGGGGATACCCACAACTGTAGGATAAATGTTTCTGGCTGCACCTAGATGAACTGACACCATGAAAGTAAACCCTTAGAAGTATCAATTGAGCTGTCTGCCAGATAAAGCATGCCAGCCTTTTCCTCGGGGGGCCTCAGGGAAGTTACAGATGCAGAAGCTCAAGAGCTCTTGTTAGAAGCGCTTGCAATTCAGCTGCTGCACCCAAATTTAAGCCTATAGAAACATGACAAGCAAAACAGCAGAAGAGGGCTGAGATATTGGGAACTCAATTCCAGTCAATACCAGAAAAAGCACCCGTTGATTTGGGATGCTGGAGAAAATCAACGCCTGCCTTTCCCCTTCTTTTCATAGCAGGTGTTCTCTCACACCTTGGTAAGTCTCTTATCAAGCAGCATAAGTAAGGAAGCTCTGTCCGACTAACACATGGTACTTAACCATTTATTGAACTCTTTAATAACAATAACATTGTTGTAAAATAACATTTTCCAGTTCCTCTCGTGCTGCAGACCACGGCGCACTTTGCCATCTGAAACAATGAGCGGTGACGTGCTGGACCCATGTGCAGCTGGACAGGAAGAGCTGAAGATCCAAGGAGGTTTCCTTTAGGCCCAGAGGCTGGGGCGTGACGCAGGGGAAGCCCGTGTGTTCCCGGATGGCTCTGGGAGCAGCCGGGAAGGATGGGGTGCCTGGACATGGTGTCTGTATGTGCTGTTCCTGACACAGCTGCCAGAGACTGTGTTTATTTTACCTTAACTAAAGCAAGGGACGTTACGCAAAGACAAGCAGAGGTGCTAAGAATATGATTTTCACACTGAAGCCCTATGGAAGAGTCACATATACAAATCACCCCTCAAAATGAAAATGCAGCAATTCATGCAGTCAAACTCAGCTACTACTCATGCACACCAGCACTGCAAAGCACAACCACAGAGTAGAAAAGTGGAAAAGCAGAGAATATAGCTACCCCAAGAGGAATCTGGGCAAGACATAGAAATGCAGCCTTCCTTTCCAGAAATTGCACAGGGAATGCCTTATTTGTACCAACAGCTTCAAAACCATGAACCTCAAGCCTTAACTTCAAAAAAAGTGAACTTCTAATATCTAAGTGCCACTTAGGGGCTCAAATAGATGGGTGCCAACCACAGAGCCCTTAGCACCTACTCATCCATGGAGGCTTTCTATCTAAAATTCCCATTTGTCAGCAGAGTCTCAGCAGGACTTCAGTATGATAAAAACCTCCACACTCCATGACAAGTCCTAAACTTACACATTAACATATTCATTTACTTATCCATGTGTAAAAGTGTGTCACTTGGACAGCTTTCTTGAGCATCAATACCTAATCCAAAGCCATCCATTACGGCTTTCCCATTTGTTCCTGGATTGAGAATCAACTCAAGTTACTTCAGCACAATTGAAATATTGTGTAGAATTATACAATAGAAATACTGAGACAGTTTTAAGGGACTGAATACAAGGTTTATATTCACTCCTACATGCTGAATTCCTCCTACAAGGAAGTACAAGCCCAGGCTGGTGCCCGCCAAAATCGCATTGTAAAGCTCCTGTGCCACTGATATTAAGAGGAGCAGTGCAAGGACCTGTCCAGACAAGGCGCCAGGGACTGATTCTGCAACAGCCCCTGGCTTTCTGGATCAGGGTTGTTCAAATTTCATTCTCAGCTGTAGTTGAGAGTTCTGGATGCTTGATGTTTTAAGTCTTAGTATAGTACCTTTATCTGTAGCTCTGTAACAAAATTAAGGATGAATCTTATGTCAACTCTTGCATAAAATCTTTGGTCATAGAAGATTTTTAAATAATTTTTTAAAGATAGTCAAAATAAGCATAATAATGTTTCATAAAAGCCCCAAACTCCAACTCCCACTACTTGAAGGGAAACAGAACAGCCAAGAAACTGCAATGTAACAAGTTTTATTTTCCTCAGCAAAAGATCTGCAACTTTCCACTACTGACACAGGATTAAGAATGGAGAGAATAATTTGGTACTGTCTGATACAGAAAGCAGATAGAATTGGAATGGCAGAACAGCACACGGGGACACTCCTGTGGTCCAGGCTGCAGCAACGTAACACATGGGTGCTCAACACCAGTTCAAATCAGGTCATAAAATCCAATTCATCAGAATAACCTTTCAAAAATAGATTGCTACAGTTGGTTTCCTCTGGAATCTAACTGCTTCAGCCTCCTGCCTGAGCCACTGCTTGCAAGGGGTCCTCACACCAAAAGGAAAAGTAATGTCTAGGGAGGTTTAAATGCAGTTCCTGGAACACTTCACAGGGAAAATACAGATTGGAGAGCAAAAAAGGAGCCAGGAGAGGAGATCTCTCCAGAAGTCATTAGCTGCAGCTGCTAACATAGCTGCATGTCAGATTTACAAAAAAATCCAAAAACCCAAAACCAAAAAACCACCCCAAAACCCCCCTTTTTTCCTGTGTGCACCCTTAGTCTCCCCTCCACATTTATCCTATTAGTTTCAAGATTTTCAGTTTAAACTGTATAAAGTCTCTGTCTTGACTATTTGACATTCAGCTAATTTGTGTACAAACAGAGGTCACTGCACATCCCAGGAGCAGGACAAGAGGAAAAGGAATGACAGAGTCTCTCAAAAAGGAGTGATAGCACTCTCTCCTTCCTTCAGTAGAACTAATTGGAGGCCCATTTGGATTGGGGTCATCTACAAGCCAGGGCATGGGTTTGATACTTCTTGTCATGAGAGACACAAAACTGAACACAGGATTAGAGGTGACTCACTAGTGTCAAGTACAGGGGATTAACTTCCCTGGTCCCGTTGGCCATGCTATTTCTGACACAAGCCAGGATGCCACCGACCTCCTTGGCTACCTGGGCATGCTGCCAGCTCATGGCAGCCCTCACAGTGCTGTGCTTTGCACTGGTAGCTAGAAAGGTGTTGATAACACACCAGTGTTTTGACTACTGCTGAGCAGAGCTCACAGCACCACCACCGTCTCTCCCACATTCCCTCCCTTACCAGTAGGCTTGAGAAGGGACACAGCCAGGACAGCTGACCCAAATAAAACCAAAGGGATATTCCATACTGTATGATGTCTGCTTAGCATAAAAGCTAAGAGAAAGAAGGAAGAAAGGGGGTCATTTGTTATTTATGACCCTTGCCTTCTGGAGCAACCATTACACACACCGAAGCCCTGCTTCCCTGGAATTGGTGGTACATTGCCTGCTCATGGGAAGTAGACATTAAAATATTTTGTTTTCCTTTGCTTCTGTGTGCAACCTTTGCTTTTTCTTTATCAACCTGCCTTTATCTTGATCCACGAGGGTTTTTTCTCCATCTTATTTTCTTCCCCCCTGGCCTGAAGAGGAGAGTGACAGAGTGGCTTGATGGGCACTGGCCAAGGTCAACCCACCACAGGCATTTACAGGGGGAAGAGAGCTCCCACATGAATCTCTACAGGCCTCAGACTGGTGATCACGGCCTGTGCTACACCTCCCACAGCTTCTGTCTCTAAAGCTAAATTCCAAAGAGGAAACTTTCCTTTGTCTATAGATTCCCAAGGGAAGATGCAACGTGACTTTCTGTTTGTCAGTGTGAAAATTACTCTTTGGAGTAGCACCTAATTAGAAGTCTCTGCAGTTGTCTTATTCACATGTTCCATGGAGAATGTTACTGGGCAAACATAGGTGGGATGTGCAATCAATCAGTGCTCTTCAGAAGGCCACAGGTATTTATTCTACCCCAGACGACACTATGTTAAGCAAACATTTGGAATAGCAACACACAGGTTCTACATTTGCTAGATATAGTCCAAGAGGAAAATGTACAAGGAAAAATGAGACCAAGAAAAGGAAATCATATACTATGGTTATAGCTCTATTAAACTCAGCTGTATAGAACCAGTCAGGAGGTAACATCCCATGCCCCAAGTAACTAACATGCTCATGAGAGACATCCACAATATAAACCTCATGGTAGGGCAGCTGACTCTGCAGCAAAAAGGAACCTGGCACTTGTAAACAACAACAAAGTAGGATCAGAGCTGTAAACGGCTCCTGACAGCACTCTATTCATGGAGAGATCTCTGTGAAATATGGAATACATTAGCAAACCTGGGCTGGAAAGCAAAGTATTCTTAGGTAGGTGGAACTTTGTAATAGCATGTCATTAAACCTCTCTTACATTTAGTATTTAGTAGATGTAACTTTCACAGCAGCATGCTCATTACCAAAAAGGCACATGGACCTTACCAAGCAGTGAGCAGAATGGACCCAGAGCCCAAGTGCCTTCTTTTGTCAGTGTTTGGGCAGCGCAGTGATGAGAAAAATCATGTGGAAGTATTAACACATTGAATTGGAAATATCCTTACTCTGCTACCAGTCTTCTTTGGCCCTATCCCCACACAGGTCTGTCAGCCGAACGTGGGCCAAAATTTCTGCCTGTGTCAATTACTGTAGCTCTTCTGCTGTCACTGGCACTGGGCCATTTTTTATACCAGCTGTGGCTCTGACCTACATATATTTAAAAATAGGGTCAAGTGTAATAAAAATCTTAAAACCATTGGACTTCTTGGTGTGGACATAGGCAAGGTGTGTTAATCTCATTTCCAGCTAAGGCCAAGAAGTACAACCTGTCTGAAGTAGGACACCTGCATCCATATATAGGCACCCATACTAAGTCATTTAAGAACAGACAAGAGTTTGCATATATTTCTGATTTCACTTCTCATTTCAGCATGAACTTTTGAAAATCCTACAGTAAAAAGGGATTGGTGTGCTTTTCATGGCCCATGCCCTGCCAACAGAAGGTGAAGCCATTAGGTGCTTTGTCAGGGTTTGCTCTACCACCAGGACATGGGTTTCTCAAGTACATGGGCACCAAGTCCATACAACCTAAAGAAAACCACTTACTACAGCTTTGTGCATGATTTTCCCCTTTTTGTAGATGAGACTTCCCTATTTTATACAAAGACTGCAAAATTTAAGAGTGTTCTGAAATGCTGTACTAATTCTGTGTATTTTTTCTAATTACTGTTATCTCCATTACCACTGCACACCAAGAGGAGCTGAGGATGGCTGAGCCAAGCAAAGAAATTATTGTTCACCCTGCTGTACATCAAGCACTTCTTGATTTTGGAGGTGGATGCTGTAGAAACTTTCCCTTTGTCTACCCGAGAAAGAACCTATCAGTCATTGGGTTTGAACTACTGCAAATGAGCATCATAAGGCCCCCAGGCTGAAACATCATGATGGAGCTGAAGCTGGAACAAACACTGAAATCAATCCCAATAGCATCAACCAGGTCCAAGGTGACAGTACCACCCTACTGCATGGCTCAATGACAAAGACAATCAGCTTTAAAAAAAAAAAAAAATCATCTTTTCCTATTATAAAGACTTATATGCTGGTAAGTGTCATTTTTACAAACTCCCATTACCACATGGATCAGTTTCAATTGATTTAAACTCATCCAACCAACAGGGTTTCCCCTCCAGTTTTAGCATCAGAGGTGTTTTAAACCAAAACACTGTTAAAAACTTTCTCCTAGCTCAAAGAGTTCAAGACCATCTCATTAGGGATTTGATAAATAAACTGAAACAGCAGACAGATTACAGACTAGCAGGAATCTGTAAGAGATAGGTGACCTATTTAACACTCCAGCTAACTTTTGAGCAAGACTGAGTTGAATAGGAGCAAGCTGTTAACAGGAGATTCGCACACCTTAGATCTAACTCCTCGAAGCTCACAAGATCATTACCATTTACCCAGTAGGCCTGACTTTCTCCTTCGGACTAAATTTATCTGAATGCTTCAGACTGACTCAATTAGCACCACTCCCGAACTCTCTGCCTCGGCACAGAAAAGCAGAGCAGGAAAGTTAAATTGCTGCGAACAGAGTGGCAGTCAGATCCAAGGAGGTCGGCTCTCCATGACATATTTCTGTGAACAAGAGGCATTAAACATGAAGCAGAACACACAAGGATTTTGGCTCTGTGTCTTCACTTCATATGGAAATGCCTTCTCTTCACAGCATCAAAGCAAGGCAGGCATCTGGTGCACCACTATTAAAAGACTACAGTGTGATAATAACAGTCTTCAATGGTGAGGGACATCTAGAAGAGAAAACCTTGCTATTTTTCCTCTGCTTTGTCATAGCGCTTACAGCTGTCTTACCCAGTTTGAGCATGGAACATGCACAGGCTTTACCTGTTCCTTCCTTTCACCATGTACCCAGGCAATCTTTCCATTCTATTCTCTAGTGTCAGAAAACCTACCTCTGGCTTTCTATCCCAAAAGCAACAACTCCAATCAAACCTCTTATTGTCTCATTCCTGTGATTTCCTCTGGCTTCTGACCTTCCCCACACTGACATTATCTGCTTCCCTTCCCCAGAGGATGCAGGCTGTGACGCCTTTCTCAGCCAAGTGCCCTACAGTTCTGAAGCGCTCTCTTAGGTAACTTCACGGCATTCTTCCATGCTTTCCCTACAATTTTCTCATTTCTTCCCTATCCTTCTGCTTGTACGTTATTCTCAGCCATTTCTTCTGCTCTGCACCCAGTGCTTGACTCCATAACTCCTCAGGCTTGTCCTTCAGACATGTTTAAAAACAAAAGCAAAACATGAATCTTTGGTTAAATGAATTCACAGTCCACTTGACAGCTTTTATCATAAGCACTCAATGGAAAGGATCATCTTTTTGTTCGGTGTTCCCACAGCATCTGCTTCAGAAGGAACTAATCAGTGGCTGAAACAGCAATACAAATAATAAGGCCTGGTAGAGAGCCATCATTGCATTATGACAATATCGTAGGTCCTATAGGAGGACAGTCCAACTGGAAGTTTTATTGTATTCACTCACGATTTTTTTAATATTCTCAAGCACCTAGAGCTTCAAAAGCTGTGCAGACTGACAGGTACAGCACTTGAATGGCCTGCTGAAAACCAAAGGCAACTCCCTGAAAGTTTTCATCTGGAGTCTCCACTACACTTGTCCCGTGGGAAAAGGCAGTGGTAAACAGTGGAAGAGAAACACAGTCCAGATATTTCCACAGAAAGTAAATCTGCTTCTACAGAGAACTGCATGTTTCTTGCTAGCTATTATTTTTAACCTCTTGCAGATTTATTTTTACTACAATTTAAATGTATCTGTTATATGCCATAACATTATTATTATGGGAGACACTAAAATAGCAAAGTATTCTGGGCACTTCATACCATTTTACAGAATAGGGAATTACAGCCAGCAATGAATGACTTGACTGCTACTCACTGCAGCAGCCACCAGTGCTTATGACCCTCCCCTCCCTTTCAGCCTTACTTCTTAAAGCTCCTCTGTGGAGTTACTCCCAAAGTTGTGATACGCCTTCTCTTGCTGTTTAACTGGTTGAGAGGATGGGGGGGGAGGGAGAGGAAAAAAGGAACTGAAGTTAATCCAACTTATCAGAATGAATTTTGATTTCTGCTACCAGGCTGTGGACACAATTTTGGGCTCACAGCCCACAGCTTGAAGCTGCTGAAGCCATCAGCTAAGCCTACACATCTCATACCAAAAACTACCTGGGATACCTTAGAAGCATAGAACAGTTTGGATTGAAAGGGCCCTTTAAAGGTCATCTAGTTCAACACCCCTGCCACAAGTAGAGACATCTTCCACTGCCTCAGGTTACTCAGAGTCCAGGCTTCCAGGGATGGAGCACCCACAACTTCTCTGGGCAAACGGTTCAAGGGTTTCATCATCCTCATCATAAAAATTTCTTCCTTATCTCTACTCTGAACCTACTCCCTTTCACTTTAAAAATGATGCCTCTTGTCTTATTGCAACTGATCCTTTTCTGAGCCTTCTCTTCTCCAGGCTGAAGAACGCCAGCTCTCTCAGCCTTGCCTCATAGGACAGGTGTCCAGCTCCTCTGATCATTTTTATGGGCCTAACCTCGAGGATTTAATTCCGTTTTCCACTAAACTGTTTTAAATAAGCAAAAGTTTGTTTGTGCAAGGGTCTCAGGCTTTGGCTTCATAAGACCAAGAAAATACATTTAAATAAATAAATTCCATCTTTGATAATCAGCTTAGCTTTTCAGTGCTCCAACACTGAGGAACACCTCTTCTTATCAAGTCAAGCTATGGTAGGATCGTAACTTTCCACTCATGACAAACACAGCTGGCAAAACTCTTTGTGTTCAGCTTGGATGCTGTTTGGCACAACGGTCCGACATTCACTTACAAGACCAGTGAAAAATATGCACTGCTAATTTTCCTAAGTGCCATGCCAGCGCCTCTGGGGGCCATGCATTCACCTACCTTCCCATACAGTAACAGGATTTGTTCCCAGCTAATAAAGTGGACTTCACATCAACCGAGGAAAGACTTCAATTAGGATGTCCTCCTTCTTCATTACTGGATGATATATTCATGGCAAAGCACTAAAGTTGATAACGTCTTTAAAATACATTTTTTCTGTAGTGTGGGAGATACAAGCCGCTAATCCCTGCAGATCTCTTTTTTCTCCCCATTGCCCCCGTGGTTTATCATGTCCAATTAGCCATCTGCCATGCCCGCACTGCCATACAAAGGAAGCCCCCTCTCCTCCGCTGCAGCCCATCAGCGGGGTATTGTCCCTGCTGACAAACAAGAATCAGACACTATTGTTTCCAGCTGACGATGCTGCTCCCAAAGTAGGCTGCCAGTTGCCACTAAAACAGCAGGAGCACCAGGGTACGCTCCAGGAGCCAGGAACCATGCCAGCAGCACTGATATTACCGGGAAACCTATAGCAAGAGCTTTTGGAGATATATTTATATACAGTGAGAGATACAGATATAGATATTTTCTGATTTCAGGTAACAAACCAACCCGGGCCGACTACTACCCTTTCTATTGCAGTTGCACTGGAGTACGCCTGACCTGCTGCCTTTACTGCTTCATCAAGCAGTCACCTGGCAAAGAAAGGGTCACAATCCCCAGAAGAGAGCAACATCTTGGAGTCAAATCTTTCCTTGTTATGTTTTTATTATTGTTATTTTAAAGATAAGGCATGTCTACTACCACTTCAGCACAGCTAATTCCACACACCAAAACTACCCTCCCCCCACCTAAAAAAAAGTATTTTAAAAACCTGAAAACTCCACCATCTCTATATGGGTATTAATTATGTAACGAGGTTAATTTAATTTCTCTCACAAACAACATACATTCACCCTTTTTCCCAAGGCCACTTCACTAAAAGAAATGACCAGAGCAGCTGGTCTGCCAGTCACCAAGATGTTAAATGGAAGCTCATTTCCTCTTATTATTCTCAGCAAAGCATGATGTGACCCTACACTAAAAACTACAGTGTGCCTAATTATGGTAGTTTTGTTCCATCAGTGAAACTGAAATGCTGGTTCATATAATTAAGGTTATTATAAAAGGAATTTCGTTTTTAGTTTTAAAGGTAATTTGTTGCCTTGAAGTGGAAGTGCAACAAATTAGACCTATGTACCTGAATGTTTTCATTTTGTGCAATTTGAAAGAAACAAAAAGCACTCACAGATTTAGTAAGAAAGCCACACGTTGATATGAGACCAAAAAAACCCAATAAACCACAGTTTATTCTGGGAACTTGTTAAAGAAAATGAGCAAACAAAATGAATATTTATATTTAAAAGTAGAAACAGAATTATCTTCTAAGCCCTTGATTAAGTAACAGAAATTACTTAAACTGCAACAAATGTTTTAAATATTTAACACTCCAGCACTGAACATACTTAGTTTCAATATATCACTTTATATCACTTATATGTTCACTGAATAGTTCAAAATAAAATAAATGAAAAACAACTGAAACTAATGTGAATCCACAGTAATCACACAGGTTAATGACTTTCACAATGACTTATAAACAGAGGAAAGTCTTTGACCTGGATTCAAATACAAGGATCATTCTGAACCAAATATGAAATACGACACGAACACTTAGCTATTTTGCTGAAATGTTACTCCATTCCTAGCACAAAATGCTCTAAATCCCATTTCAACACACTGCAGGCCACATATCACACAGGTGACTGACTTAAACCTAGATTTCCCATTGCCATTGCAGTGCCTGGGCCAAGTTCTGTTTTCAGTTACATCCGTGAAAACTCCCAAGCAATTCCTCTGAAGTTCTCTGGATCTGTACAGCAGTAACACAATCCATTCTAGAAGCAAGTGGGAAAGAAATAATTCAAAATATTATGACTTCTTTTTTTTACAGTCCTTTACACTTTAAGGCTCTCCATTCAGACAATCATATTTGACTTCTCTTTTCATATCCAGCTCTCTTTTGCAAAATGTGTATTGGAATATTCACTGTTATTCTTGCCAGATTCTCTAGGCAAAATTCCCCAAGTGGCAGAGTCCCTTCAGTTAAACACAGGGTGCGTGAGCCATGCAAGGCTGTAAAACAGGAGTTGTTTATCCAAAGAAATATTAAAAGCAGGACACCAGTCCAAATCAAACAAAAGCACAAATACCTCTAAGTCATTTCATGACTTTAAGTTCCAGCTGTAAAAGGCACAGCACTATGGGTTTATAAGGCCTAATACTCCATAAGTATTTTCTTTGATGTAACTATGAAGTACTTAAAATACCACTGGGTACTGTATGGTACATGCCACCATGGAGCCATAAAGCTGCTATACATCCATAATCAGCCTTTCCAGAGACCATAAGGTCACAGCAGCTGAAACAACAGAATACTTCATTCCCAACCTTCAAGAGGCCCAGAGCACCTGTGCAGCCAGAGGACTCCCAAAAAGGCTCTTAACATGGGGGTGTGCCTGGAAATTACAGCAAAGAAAACCCACCAAACTCATCAAAGTTGCTCCCATTTTTAAAACCTCATATTTCCCCAGCAGGTTATTATTATGGGACTTGATAAAATACAGTATGGGAGGCAGGTGGTAGGAAAGAGTGATAGTTGTATTTGCCTAGCCAGGCTGGATACTCACTTGTATCCATGCCACTCATCATTCCAAGACTCACACAGCCATCTAAGTCCACAGGTAAAACGGTCTACACAAGCACTAGGAGGGTTCCTCTTTTGTGATGACTTCAGGATTACACTTCTTTCAGAGTTTCGACCCAAAACCACAGTGTAGGCAACAGGTTCCCTCACATAACTTCTGTAGGTGCCTTATCAAGCCTTATTACAGTGCCCTTTACTCATGTCTGTGTTTTTAGCTTATGTTCCCTATTGCACCTTGACCTGGGAATCAAGGATTGTGAACTTCAGTACAGATGAGCTCTGAACAGAAGCTGGGTGTGAAAGGCCCCTTCCTCTGAAAGTAAGTTCAGCATTAATTGAATTAATATCAAATAGAATAAGTATCTTCCTACTGGCCTATAACACAATGCAATCTCATCCAGAATAAACACATTGTAAATAAGATATCATCCCTGTTGCCTGTACATACTTCTGAGTGAGAAGCAAGAAAGTAGTATGGGAAAGAAATGCTCTTCTGAACATAAATCACTCATTAAATTGCTTCCTTCCATCATCAGACAAAAAGAGATTCTTCTTCTTTGTCACAAGACCCCAGAATCCAGCAGTTTCTGCCCCATTTCTCAGCAGCAACTGCATGGCAAGAAGGGCTGGAGGACAGTCATTCCCACCAAGACCTCTTGATTCATCTATATGTCCTTTCCCATGTCCACATGAAAATTCCTGAACTAGCAGATCTGCCTCAGAGAGTCCCAAGGTGGAAGAGATGGGACAACCACGGGGCAGAGCTACACAGCCTTCCCCATGTACTGTGGAGGCTTGGGGGAAACCTGGGTGCCCACCTGTAGGGAAACAACTGTGCTCCTCCCCCATGTCAGTCACACAAAAAAATAAAAACCACCTACATTAGACACTAAAGAAAGAAAACAACAAAATTCATATTCCTCACAGGGTCAGAGGTCAAAGCCTTGGGAGAGTGGTACAGATTTTGATTAAAAGCATCAAAGAACACAAGAGCTTTCCAAACAGTAGGACAGACCTGACAACAGAGCCTCCTTTATCAGTACACATTAGCAGACCCGGCCTTATGAATTATGAAGTCTCAAAGTAAGGAAGCCAGGCATCACACACACACACACCTCACTCCTGGTGACAACTCCATTGAATCAATTTACCTGCTCTGCAAGGAGACACTTGAGTCGATCACCCTCGAGGAGCACTTCTCTGCTGACATCATTTCAAGCACATCTTTTGATCAAACAGCCTGGCCAATGCCAATCATTTTAAAGGTATTTAATAGCAGAACTGCCAGTCACTCGTGCACAAATGAACAACACTAGAAGTACAGTTGGCTGAAAAGCAGAGAGCAAACAGAATAATTCATCGCATCCAAAGAAGATGGAATGTCAATTTCCAACTCACTCACAGGAAGTATCGATGACAAAGTCAGCACCTTTATATCAGACATAATCAATGTTATACTTAAGTGCCAGAAAAATAAATTAGAAAATAAAACAGTACCTGCTAGAGCATAAGAAATATTGATGACTTCTTTCACTAGTAATTGGTAGTTTGCTAAATTGTTCTGTCACTGACCTCTATAAATATTTAAATTTTTAGTAAAGAATTTTCTTATGTGTTTCACCCCTGTATCCAAAACACACTGCAGCTTAAGCAGGAAGCTAAAGCTTTCTCTCTGTGTCTGCATTCATATGATATCTCTTATTTGCACACTTTGCAAAGTGACTTACTTTATGTTTGAAACTGTAATTATTTGGATTCAATTCCATGCAATACAAAAGTTTCAGTACACATTTAATACAGACTATTATGAGTTCCAGAGAACCTGGTCATATTTTACCTGTCAAAAAAAACCAGACATAAGAAACTTGGTAAGGTGTACCTAGGCATAGATTCAGTTTTTTACTCAACAGAAGCGACAGACATCATGCAGAAATTGCTGCTACAATTCAGCAGATGGTGTTATCCTAGAAATCAGAGCTGAAGACAGCAATAGTAATTTCTGCCCTTTGTGTCCCTCTGTCTGTTAATATTTATCCAAATTACATGGGATTGAATCTCTAAAAGAGAATTCTTGAATTTCTTACTGCATATATCTGATGGTGAAAATTAGAATAGTCCCTTTCCTGCCTGACTCCAGGGAGGTTTTAACTGACTGCCAACATCAACTACACCGTTGTTAAATCCACCCTTTCTTAAAAGTCATTCCTAGTTCTCATCGGTATAAGCACCAGAACAGACCTTCCTTTATTACTTCAAGTTAGTATCTTCAGTTTGCCTTTCCAGGTCCAGCTCAGAAACCTGCTATCTCAGGTGTCTCCGCTGATAAGGGATGGGTACCTCGAGTGTTTGGGTGCTGGCTTGGGGAGCTGCTCTGAGAGCGGCGCCACTCTCAGCATCAGCCTCCTCTGCCGGTACCAGGGAGCAGCCTATCGATCCTCACGGCTCAGTGCAAAGCCCAGCTGGTTGCTAAAAACCTCTGAGAGAGGTTTAGTTGCTTCAACTCTGGTTTTTTTAAACAGAGAATGATGACTTCATGCTTTTCCATATGGTAACAGTGAATTTGGGAAGAGTTTAGGCTGCTTTGTATACACTTGAGTTACTAGAGCAGCTAATCTTTAAACCATATAGATCCATTTTTTTATTTGATGTGAGCATTTAAGACAATGGTTATGCTTTACAAATCAAGAACACAAGTCAGGACAAGGTATAAAAGAAAAAATCTAGTATCAAGGGAAAAAGAATGCTAAGTCAATGCAGGTCTCTGTAGCTATTACAAATCAGACCCCATCTCACAGTCCTTACTCAGACAGGATTGCCATTGTCAGCTGGAGAGGTGTGGGAGTCAGTTGTGTCCTGGCTGCGATTGTCCTCCCAAGCCCCACATCAGCTGTTCTCTCCACCACCCATTAAACCCAACTTCGCACAGGCACAACAGCAGTGTGCAAACCCCACAAGTGAAGGGGCCCCAAACAACACAGAGAACCAACAGTGTCATTTCACACAAGTCATACCTGTGCTTGTGCTTTCCCCATTTCTCAGGGATGTTGCCAGGCCACTCTAACAGCAGACAGCCAAAATTAATTACTAATAGTCTGGGTTTTTTTTTTTTTTTTTCACATCATCTTTTTGGACACAAAATGCAATGTAATGGTGCAGAAACAAGAATATTGCCATCTTCTTTGATGAAGCTTAAAGTGAAGCAAACAACCATCAGGGATGGCCTATGCATACATGCTTCAGTGCACGGGTAGGACCCAGGCACCTCTCCTAAGCTGAGGTTGCTGTGATTTTGTTTCCTCAAGAAGCAGAAGTGTTAGGAGACGCTCTAAAATCTCAGGGCTAAATGTATAATGCAAGTTACAAGAGTATTTATGGATCTACAGGTGAAATTTCAGGTGAAGGGAGCAGCTTGGGAGAAATGTCTAGCTACATGGCTCCCTGCGCTTTTCCCTCATTTAAGAATACTTTTTTATATAAGCTAGACAGATTTAACTCTCTACAAATTCAATTCTGCTAACATGCTTACATTGAGAAGGCAGTGTCACAGGGAAATGATTCAGCTTTGGGTGAAGGAGGGGAGAGAGCGAAAAAGTAGGGGGGAACCTTAATTAGCACGTTTCTTTTAAAAGGAAAATTGGTGGGCTATTTTTCTTTTCTTTTTTCTAACAAATCTGTCATTGTTGAGACTTAGGAAACTATCTTGTAACCAGGTAGGCTATCAACAGGCAGTTATCCTATGGCTTAATGACTTGTGGATTATAAGATACACACAGCCAGACTTTATCATACTTATCCTCTAGATCAAAGGGTTTTCACATAAATGGGGTGCAGTCTACCATAGCAGGGAGCTGCTGCAGGCCTTCAGGATTTTACTTCTTTAAAGTTTTGGTGATTATATAATTGCTTTTTTGTAACTGGAGCTCAAAGCATTGTGTGTAGCTAATGAGCAGGTTGAAGAAGGAAAACAGCTGAAAAACAGTCTTGACAAACAGCTGTGGCAGTAAGTGTCAGTCCTATCCCAAAAGGGTCAATCCCCTTATGAAACAAGTACTTAATCCTTTACAATAATCTACCAAGAATATTATAAAACTTTCTTAAGATTTTGACGGGGGAGGGAGTGAGGGAGAAGGGGGGTGTGTCATGCAGACCACAAGTTGCTTCAGCTGAGATGCTCATCCTGTGCAAAGCCATGTTTCAGAGCTGGGGGCTCCCACACAAACACCACCTCACAAACGGGCGATGATGCAGTGGGGACCCCAGCACGTACCTATTGCCCACAACATTTAATTAACCACTGCTTCATTAGCAAAGGCCCTCTACGCTCTGCTGTTGTCCAGCTACACTTTGGCTGCACTTCAGCATCCTCTGAATCGGGAGAGTGAAACACCGGGCTCTCGCCCAGCCCTGAGCTACTTAGCGAGCCCGTCTCCGCGAGGTCAGCATCCCCGGCCGGCAGCGGGGCTGCCCAGGGCGCCTCTGCACTCAGTCACTGCCCACCCGAGGGCGGCAGGGGTAGCGCCCGGCGCTTCGCCCGGCTGGAGCGGGGCAGGCGGGGCAGGCAGCCAGCTCCGCTCGCAAATACCAGCCGGTACCCGGGTGGCCGCCGCCGCCCGGGGCGGGGGCCCGGCGGGGCCCAGCCAGCGCTGCTTCCCGAGGGGGTGGCAACGCGGCAGCTCTCTCCGAGCATCCCCGCGGGGCTTTTGTGCATGCTTGGGGCGGGGGCCTGGCCGGTCTTCTCCCGAGGCGGTGGGAGCGCAGCCCCGCGGTAGCATCCTCCCGGGGGCGGGAGGGGCGACGGGGGCACGGGCGCACCGAGGGGCTGCGGCGGACAAAGCGAGGAGGCAGGCGGGGACCCCCTCCATCCCCTCTTCTTCTCTCCCCGCGGCTCCGCTGCTGGCGGTGCCCGCGCCGCAGCCGCCAGCCCCGCATCCCGCGGCGGAGGCAAGGGCCCGGCGCTGCCCTGGCCCCTTCCCCGCGGCTCCCCTACCTGTTCGGAAGAAAGCATCCACCTCGGAGTCAGGGACAGCGCCTTCCTCCGCCGCCCCTTCGGCGGGATTCATGGCTGGGGGAGAGGCAGCGGCGAGCCCGGCGGCTGGTAATATCCAGTGAGTTAGGGAGGAGGAGAGCCGAGAGAGAGAGAGAGAAAAAGAGGGAGGGAGAAGAGGAGGGAGGGAGGGATGGAGGCGCGTTCAGCTGCGAGCCCAACCGAGCGCCGCTCGGATCATCCCTTCCGCGGTGCCTGCGGGGCGGCTGCCCCGGGGCTGGGTTGCGCTGCCCCCGGGCTGCGCTGGGCGGTGCGGCCGGGGCGGGGTGCCGGTGCCGAGCCGCGCCGCCGCCGGCCCCCTCCCCTCCACCCGCTATTGTTCCGACCTGCTCCGCTCCACTCCCCCCGCCGCCGCCGCTGCCCCTCGCCGCGCTGACAGCCCAGCCCGGCCCGGCCCCCGGCGGCCGCCCCCGCCGCTTCCCTGCCGGCACTTCCTGAGCCAGGCCGGGGCCGGCCGGGGAGGCTGCGGCGCCCCCCGCCGCCGGGGCAGCCCCTCTGCGGGGCGCGGCCGCTCCGGGCGGGGCGGGCCGGGCACAGGTGCGGGCACAGACGCCCCGCGGGGACGGGAGGGATTTTTTTTTTATTCCCTACCCCTGTGCACGCCGCAGCCGTGTGGCTGTGGATCCCCGAGCTGCACCGCTGCCATGTCTCCCCTCTGATGAAGAGCCGCGGGGGCACGGCACGGCACGGCGCGGCGCTCGGCTGTCAGCTGGGCAGGTACTCGGGGAGCGAAAGTGAACGCTGATGTGGTTACACGGACACAAAAAAATATTCTTTCTTTTGGGGTGGGGAAAAGGGGTTAGGGGTTTTTTATGTTCAGGAGCTCTGGGGAACGATTCCTTTGGAAACGATCAGCGAAAGTGCATGTTGTTGCAGGTATGCCTTCATATTTCATTCTTTACAGTCCTCGGTGACTAGAGAGCCAAAAAGGAGTTTGGAAAGCCAGGATCTTGGTCCCAGCTCAGACATTGATTCTGCTCGCTAAATGATTTTGATTTCTCTGCTGTAGCTCCAATATTTGTGATTTGGGACAATAATTGCTGTTTCAAAGGAGTGCTGTGAGGAATACTTGTTTGTACTTTGTTAGCCGCTGAGTTAAATGTTCTTCCCTGAGCCTAGCTATCAAGACTTCAAGCACAGACAGGCAGAGATAGACCAAGACAGATGTTTGCCATTTGGGCACTTTCTTCTCCTGTTCACGTATTTGAAGTTGCCCCAGCTCCTCATTCTTCTATAATCGCATAACAGCTCTAAAATGAGCTTAAGGAGAAATGTTGCTTTTTCACCTATTCAAACTACCACTGTAAAACAGGAATGTTACTCTCACACTTCACAGTTGTTCATCTTTGCTTCCTCTACCATTAGAAAGAAAAAGCAACTGTTGGTGTGATGACCCCTCTGGCTGTATTACCCTTGGATATAACCCATCCTTGCTGCAAAATTCCATCCATCACTCTCAAGAAGTCTTTTTGCCAGGACATCCCTGTGGCCTCTGTGTCTTTATCCTGTAGGGGTAATGCCTAATCATCACTCATTTGCTATTGAAAATCTCTGATGTTTAAGGGACTTGAGGAGAAAACCTCTCCAAAATCCTGGTCAGCACAGAGGGATGCACTGAAGCTTCAAAAGAGGTATCTGTCTCATGCATCTTAAGGAAGAAAATACTCTGGCTAGCAGAAGTGTCAGAGCCAACTGGTTGTAAGTGACACTGTCTGCATCAGTTCTCAACCCGTAGGTAGTTCAGCAGTTGAGGCTGGCAGACCCTTTTCTGTTTCAGCCCAGATTATTTTAGATGCAAGAGGAGCATGGGTTTCCTCCACCTGATCTCTTCTCAATAGAACATAAGGGAAGGCTGGATTTGGATGTATATTGCACTTGATAAAAAGACTGAAAATTTCCCTGCATAAATTTAACTGTCTAAATAGTATTGACCAGGCAGGATGAGCACAGAGGTCCCAGTCATATCTCCTCTGACCTTACCGTTTACTACTGTGATTAAAACAGAATACGTCATACCCACGGACTTAGAAATAAGAGCAAACATCCTACAGAGATCCAGCTAGCATTTAGTTTCCTCATTCCCTCCCTCCTGATATCTCGTGTAGTGCCATTTCCAATGCCTACCTCCAGCTGGTTTTAACTGAAGCCATTTATCTTTTTATGTTTATGGATTAATAAAGGTCATTTCACAACTATCTGCAGAAAGTAGCACCACAAAGGCTCTGTCCAGCCTGCCAAAGCCCATTACAGACCCCTGTGCAGCCTCTGAGCTCCTCTCCTTAGGACAACCAGGATGCCAGAAGCACCTCCATATCAGGCATGCCAGCAGTAGGGCAGTACCACAGTACAAGCACCTGAGTAAAATCAGTCATTCAAGCACCAGACTTTCTTCAGTGACCATTTACCCTTCCTTTCACATCACAGCACAGTGCAAAAAAGCCTTCCTTCTTCCAGGCTTAAGCAAGGTGCACCATTTTGAATGCCATCTCAAGATCTCACCTCTGAATATTCACTAGCCCAAAGCAGATTTGCTCCCCGGGAGTCTTACATACATGCTCATTCAGGAGTGTGAGTTTGGTAGCTGGGAAGAATGTGGTTTCCTCATGAAGCACTTGGAATCCACTCAGGATTTGATACAACCTGGTGGTTTTTACAGTTAAAGCATTCTGGAGCATCCTTAGAAGCTAAACAGGAGTTACCCACAGGCAAGGAAGACTTAGCATCATCCAAAGGGAATTATTATTGTCAATGACAGAGAAATTTATATTCCCCTTTCATTAGGAACCCTGAAGATGTGTCCTACAACATCAGTTGTAGAAATCATATAGGCTACAGAAAGCACATTTTTCTGTATAATCTGCAACTGAAGGTGTTAGAAAATGCTGAGGGGAGGGAGAGAAGTTCATTTAGCTTACCAGCTAAGATAATCCCAATACCTACACAGATTCCTGCTTAATGATTAAACCAGTGAAAATACTCATATTTAACTGTATAAAATACCAGCATCTTCTGAAAACAAATGATTTTTTTTTTCTTCACAGAAAAGCTTCATTAGAACATGAATGGTCCCAGATCTCTCATAATTTAAAACAAATGGGAATTTCCACTTTTTAAAGAATAAAGATGTTTGGAGAGGTTTTTCATTTAAGTCTATCAAGACTTAGCCATGTCTTTGTCTTGCTCATCTCTGCTGTGTAAGACACAGCAAGTTTGTTCTTCTCTACTTGCAGCTCCACTGGCCAGGGAAGCCCTGCACAATATATTCACTGTTTTCATGGCTTTATCATTGAAGCAGCAGTCCTGCTGTCACATTTTGCACACACCTCTCATATGCACACACCATGGCAATGCAGGACGGGCAGTACTACAGTACAATATCAGTAAACTTCAGTGGAAACCCAGACACTGAGGGAGCTACTGTTTTTCTTAACTCTGCAAGCAGAACAGAACTGTCACTGTAAAATATCATTAACAACTAAGAACCACCATGACTTCAGTTCAAGTCCCAGCAATGAGTTTACAGTTTTTGTTGTTCAAAGAAGAGCTGTTAAATATAGAATGAAATACTATCTGCAACATATAATTCCCTTTTTAGATATAATGCTGAAGGTACCTACAGTTTCCTTGAAAAGCAGAACATGGAAAAAAACCCTGTAGAATTACGTTAGCCAAAATACAGTAGTTTCACTGACAGACACTGCTTTAATCTTTTGCCTGGCTCTACTTGACAAATACCTCAATCCATACCAAACAACTTCATATGACTAGGTACGAATACTTTTCTTTTTGACAGCCCCTAAAGCTGCTCAAAGATCAGAAACTGTTACACAGGCTTTTGATTTAAGGCCTCTGCTACAGCCAAGTTTTCCAATGGGATGGCAATAGGTAGCATCTGAGATGAAACATTTTTTAGCTGAATCTCATGAGCTTGCATGCTACAGGATGGGAGGAGGGAGAAGAATGTGAACAAGAAATCAGTAAAATTCGTCTTTCCAAGACAGCAGATCCAAGAAAGGAGAAATATATTTGATGGCTCTAGGACAGCTGCACTGCTGGAATCAGAACAGAACTCTGAGAAGGCACATGCAAAGGGGTGTCCTGCACAAAGGCTCAGGAGTCCAGTGCTACAAAACACAGTACATGGGCCAAGAGTTGTCATTCAAAAGGGACAGGGAGGAAAACCATCCTGCCAGGCTCAGCAGACGAGCTGCAGTCTGCAAGGTGCTGCAGAGACCATTGCTTGTGCCCAAAGTCCCTCCCATTCAGTGACACAGCAATGTCTAAATGGAGACTGTTATTAGGAGGTGGGATTGAGAGAAAACCTGAATAGTAGAGCAGGCAAATATGTGTCTTAAAAGCACCTAGGGCTGCCTTGTTAATAAGTTATTTGCAGCTACATTCTGGGTATGTAGAGAAGAATTTCTCACACCCAGAGACCTGTTCAGGCCTATGTCTAGGTATTAGACTTGAAATTACTATGCTCTTACATGGGACCAAGCACAGTGAGGTGGAAATTTCCATCTGTATTCCAGACTATCAGGAATCCTGCAAGAGAAAATCTACAAGTCCCTGGAAACAGGGTGTTCAGAGAAGCCTTCAGGGCAGGATGGAGGAGGCAGAAGACACATTTCATATGCTTAGACTGAAATGTCCATGTATATGCCAAAGATTACTTCTGCCTTGACAGACAGCACACACACATCAAGGTTGGCTTTGCAGAAGCCACATTCACATGTACACGTGTGGCTTAGCTCTACTGTTTGCTCAGATGTGGAACAGCTGTATGGGCAGGCATAGAGCAAACTCTAATACCCTGCCAAAGTCCCTGTCCCAGTATCATCTCTACTCTTGTTATCCTCCCCCTCTGGATCACAGCTGAAGTGGGAATGTCTGCTCAGTTGCCATCTAGTCTCCTGCTTTCAGAGCCAATTTCCCTGAACATGGACAGAAAGCTGAGCAATAATCACTTATCTACAGAAATGTCACCCCACCCAGAAGAAAGCAATAACTATTAGAAAAACAATTTTAAAAATATAAAATATTTTTGTCACTGTGGCAGTGCAAAGGTTTACTAGCATCATCAGTTAGACAAGTGTGTCTCCATAAGTTTCAGAACTGCATTTGCCCCTCTGGCCACAGAAGTTTAGACTGAATTAGCAGCAAGCAGAACAGCTGATGAATCTAAGAAGACACAAGTCTTAGCTAAGTTTATGGATATGAATCTGGAAGAGGCAACAGTGACTGAAAATCCTTTTCTCCTTGGTAACTATTTGGATTCATTTGTTAAATAAGTTGCTAATAAGTGCTAGTGGATCACAGATTCTGTTAAGTAATGAAATAAATAAATCTAAACACAAAAGGGGTATCCCTCAGCCAGGCTCCTTTAGCTACATCAGGCTTGAAAAGAGAAGCTTGTGTTGGCCAAGTCTACACTGTACTTTTATGTACATAAAGAACATCAGTCTTAAGCATGGTTAAGCTGGAACATTTTATTCTAAGTTCCCTGCAAACATTTAATCCTGATTCTGAAATTTTGCCAGATTCTTAGTGATACTGAGCAGTACTTATTTACCAGGAGCTCCTAAATTCCAAGCAATCTCTCAGGCAAGTTCTGACCAGTGCAGAAAGAGTTACAGAACTAGACCAGAAAAAGGAAGTATTAAATATTGAAGTGTTTTAGGAAGAATGTAAATGTACATAGTAGCTATTCAGAAAACCAATTTTAAAGTGAAGCATGCATTAAAATTAAACAGTGACTACTACTTTATTACCACAAGCACTCATTTCAATGCACTTGTAGGATACTAATTTCACACATGGTTGGACATAAATACTAACCTGTTTTCCATTTCACCAGTATAAATTAGTGTGAGAAAGAAGTTTCTTCCCATGATAAAACTAGTAGTGGTGTATGCAAAAACAAAAACAGCATGAGCCCAGTTTATTTCTATTTTTTTTTTTACAAATAGTTACAAAACTGAAGTTTTGGCTCTGTAAATGTACCATAATGTTTAAACTCTGGATTCCCCTCAGAAGCCCTAGTAAACGAAAAATTAATCAGCTAACACATCAAATGAGTCATGCATTCTTATTGAATCAGGTGACAACCTTTCAAAATCCCCTAGAACTCCTTACTACGAAGTACAGTCCTTGAAAATCCTGCCAGCAGCCCCTGTAACTGGCAGCTGTTTATCCAGCTTAGTGCTTTGCAATAGCTGTAACACTGAAAATATACATAGTGATGTTCATACTAGACTCCACTCGCTAAGGGAATGTTTTTTCCATTAATTACCCAAATGAATAAATTTAATAAAATAAATTTTATTTTGCTTTTAGGCAAATATACCAATATTGCTCATCTAACAGATTTGGGTAAGTCTTATCTACAGAGCCTCACCCGGGGAACTGTCAGAAGATACCATACCCCTCAGTGGTATTTTTTGAGGCAGTTTAGATTTTGTGTTGTTGCTTTGTTAGCTTGTTTCTGGGGTTTTTTTGGCGGGGGGTGTTTGGTTTTTTTTAAAAAAATTAGTGTTTTCGAAGGCAGCAATCAGCAAATTACTGAGACCAAGTCTGATGCACTGGAGTCATTCAGTGACTTTGAGTTTTCCCCCACACTCCTAAAGGCACACACAGCAGTTCTTGCAGCTACATGTCAGGGGCAGTCATCACTCCTGACACAGGGAGTAGGGCTCAGTTACTCAGCGTCTCTCGGCTTTCAAGTAACCACTTCTCTCCAGAGGGCTTTAAGAGCCTTGCTGAGCTCACTTCCTCTTCTGTCACTTTCCCCAGGTATATTTTCAGCCTGGTTTACAGCTATGGCTGGAAAGGTTCCAGATGTTGTCCTTCATTTATTGTCTTTTTGGCTTTTTCTTTTCCACTAACAGCAGGTCTCCTTTCCCTGCTGCCTATAAACAGAGGTTCACAAGGATGGAGAGTAGCTCCAGCTTCCTCCCAGTATTGCTTGCTACAGGCAAGTGCGATGGAAGAGAGGTGTTGGGATACTGGGAATAAAGGAGAAGCACATGTAACTGCAACCAAAGACTTGTAACTGGACAAGGAGGAAGATGTGCCCATGCAGATGGGCACATCCTTGTGCTTCCCAAAACCCTGGGCTGAGGACCAGCCTTCCACCCCTCTCCATGGTGACTCCAGACTTGGCACTTACCTACCTGCAGTGGTGCTTCAGATCTCAGTTCAAAGCCCAGCTTATCTCTGAACTTTAAAAGTAGGTCTCTACTGCCACCACATCTTGCTCAGAGTATCTTACATTTTCCGTGCAGTAAAAAGTCAGGGATGGATTCCTATGGCTCACAAGGAGGCCCGAACAGTCAGGGACGATAATGTACATATGGTGTACTGAAGATTCCTGATGACGTTTTGTGCCCATTTCAACAATTGCAAGTATTAATGTTTTTTACCCTAGAAGAGATGCTTCAGTGGCAGAACATTCAAGAAAGAACCTCTGTGTAACTTGAGTTTTCAATACATATTGCCACTTTGATGTCTGTATTTTTAGTTCCGGTGCTGATGGGGCCAAGATTCATACAGAAGTGTGTGGATCTGGTGTGCTGACAGCTTAGAAGGAGACAAAATTAGGAACCAGATGGGAAGTCACAGACGATACTGTTCTGCAGAAGGGGCAAGACAGTATCTGCAGATACTATTTTCAAAACAATATGTTCCAAACCACTGTGACAGTTGCTCTGAGAGGGAGGTCACTTATGTAACAGCAGGTAAGACTGACATACTTTCTGCAGAAGAGCTGCCTTCAAGGTAGGTATTTCTACAGCCCCATCTGTCAGTCTGATAGGGGTTGGTATCAAAATTGACCTCCAGGGAAGCTGTGCTATAAATTCTTTAGGACCACACATGATTCCGAGTCTCTTTGAAAACATAATGCCTCACAGCTGCTGGAGCTGAAGTACTGCCTTCCTTCAAAGGGTAAATCCTCTGTGGTCATCTGGATCTGTTTAGGAACACTGATATATGCTAAAAAGAAGTGCTCTGTATCACTGACTGATATAATGAATCTAGAAATTGTACACAAGAACCAACCATCTTCCTTTCCTTGATTGTCACGTCAGCTCTTCCCTGTGCTCTGGTGACCATCTGGAAGAGACCAATTCCATGCTATGCTATGCTAGCATGCCTTATTGCATAGCCAGCACTAGACAGCTCACGCTCCAGAGCTGCCAGAAGTCTGAGCTATAGGCCACAGGCCATCTGGCTACCAAGATCCAACAACAAATCTATATTAGAAACAAGTATTAGGAGTGATATTTCTTCGATTCAAATACAAGATTTCTTTATGCTGTGAACTGTGACATTCCAGAGAACACTTACCCCTCTAAATAATAATTAACCTATCTGCAACAGGGCTGTAGTGTATTCCTGCCTTCAGGGAAAGGCTAGATTCATTACGGTTCAGTGAAATACTCTTAGATCTACAGCTGAACAACACATAGCTTCGGGGTGAATTTTACTCCTGTGAGAAGCCTTACTGGATCTTATGCATAGAGGTGGTTTCCACATTCCCATTTATGGAGGATGGTAGAGAGCTACAGCAGGACACTTTGGTGCCCAAGAACACACATTCCTCTTGCAGCTTCTGTCAACTCCTCCCAGCTGGTGCAGTCTGAGCAATAGCCACATTGGTCCCCATTTGCTCACAGAAGCGACACCCAAACCCCAGCCACCTCTGCTCCAAGTTCTGCTAGCACTAAAGAATAACCAGTTGTAAGCTCTGCCAGGAGAAGCTTTTATCTCAAAGATACATCTCTTCATCAGTTATAAAATTGAACAGCACAACATGAATTTAAGATTCAAATGTCAATATTGCAAACATATGAGGCTTTCCTAGGCAACAGAAATAAACACTACAGTCATTATTATCATTCACGCAGTCAAATATAATTTGGAATCCACAAATTCGTATTTGTTTACGTGTAATGGCATTTCAGTAATTTTAATCTCTTGCCAAGGCCATGCCTCCTGTTCCTTTCATATATGTGTGGGTACACATGCATACTTCTGCTGATTCTCCCACAGTCAATGGAAAGTTTCACACACACATTCTTTTCTTAATGTATGTATTTTTCTAAAATATGGGAAAAAAACCCCTAGTTTTGGCAATGAAGATTTATGTCCTCTACTAAATAGTTTTCTTTATTTACCAATGACTATCATCTTGTCTAACTCATTAGACCAAATAAATTTTCTATGCCTTGTATCTTCAACACTGGCCCAACAGAGCATTTAGTTTTAGCCAGTAGAGTGCATGAGTGTCCTCTGTCTGCTATTGACTTTAACTGTGGAACTGGAGGAAAGTCCCTGATCTGGTGAAATTAAAAGCCAAAGTCCCTCTAAAATAAAAAAGACTGTTTCATCCAAACGCCTTTCAATTTGATCAGTATAAGATGTTTTTATTGCTGAAAATCTCAGGTTCAAATACTACTATCAACACAGTTTATCATAGATCTAGATTATGTAACCAGAACGAGCCCTAGGAAGTTTAGTCGGGAGCAATTTCTTACTTGAATTAAAAATCAACATGTTTGCATTCTACATGCTTTCAGTAAAGTGCATTGATCAGAAAATTATTCCTCCACCTGGTATTAATGTCACCCAGGATGTCCCTCACTACTTCCTCCTTCATCAGTTCTTAGACCTTACACTACCCTTGACAACACCGAGTTCTTACACTTGAGAAGTTGCAGCTAATTCAGAATACATCAGTGCACAGGAGCAGCTTAAATTATTTCCCCCAATGCATTATTGTGTTTATCTTCTGTGAATTTCATTTGCCATCTTATTGCCCAATCATCCAATTTATGAAATCCTTCGGGACATTCTCCCAGTCCTCCATACTTTCTTGCTTGGTTTCACCACTTCATTATTCAATTAATCTTCTAGATCATTATGGTGTGTATTGAAAGGTATATTCTCCAAACTACAAAGTGATTATTCTTAAGATTGAATTGGATTTTGCTGTGATACATTCAGTGGTGCAAGAAACACAACCATGAAAGCATTACACAACAAAAAATACTCCAACATACATCCCTAAAGAAAACAAAAGCTAGATGGGCCTCCCATGCTCACCCGGGACACAATGCTTTGTTGTTCCAGGCCCAGTGACACTTTCTGTGGTTTATGGGATGCTAACAAAAGCAGACATTTAAAACAGAGCCTAAAGCTTTCAACCCCTCCAGTGCGAGGGAGCTGAACATCCCCACTGCACCAGCAGTGGCTGCATTTGCTTAGTTTTCCTTATGCCTGGGAAGAGCATCACAAACTGCTACTGCTTGCTGACACGTTCACCTTCCTTCTAGGAACTCTTCTATCTCCTGCAAACCCAAGTGGAGAGAGGGAGATTAGTGAAATGGAAAAGAGGAGAGAAGGAAAGCATTACCATGCTGGGATTATGCCAAGAGCCTGGTAGATTTAGGCACTCCATTTCCACTACATTTCTGTGGATATTTAGCACCTAAGACCATGAAAATGATTTCAAAAGTCCCTAAAGAAATGACTGCATCTGCCACACTTTGCCAAGGCACAGAGCTGCCTCCCTGCTGTGCTATGGTTTTGTCCATAACAGTGTAGGTGGACATTTTTAGACACTAACATCAGGCAGAGGAGCTACTGACTCAGAATCTGCTCTGAACTTTCAACCTAGCAGGAATCTCCCTCTGCAAAAAACTTTGTCAGTCTTCAAGAAACCAATCCATGAAAAGGTCACCAAAACCTCCTTCTGAGCCTACCCAACAGATGTTGTTTTTAGTTCACCACACAAGAAAAGACACCCAGTCCTTTAGAGTCCAGTACAATTGTCACAGAAGTCAGAGGAAAGACAGTTTGAGTTCCAGGGCTCTCAAATCCTTATTCATTTTGGGAATACTCTCAGATGAAGCAAAATTGTCATTAGACTTCATTCAAGATTTCAAAGAGAGAACAACTGCAGTGCTTGACTCTTATTTGTATTTTCTGATTCTTTAGGGCAGTGTTTTCCATTTTCTTGCAATTGGCAATTTTCTACCCATGTTTTTAGAAATGTCATTTTCCATCTTTTTCTCTATAATCCTAACGAAAGACAAAGTATCTGAATAAAAAATAGAGTTGGAGGTTGATCAGTAAAACTCAACAACTGTGTGACAGAGTTGTCAGCAGTAAGTGAAAAGACTTGATGGCTCTGGGTGATTTGCACACACGAGTGTGTATGTGTGCATACACACACAGGAATCTCTGGATCTTGTAACAGTTCTGCTATGGATTTGCAAAACAACCTCAAGCAGTTCACATTTCTGAGTCTCTCCTTTATACTTCTGTAAAATGGGTATAGTGATACTATTTGCCTCACAAGAGTGGCAAGGAACCCTTGTTCTAGTTTATAGTGTTCTGACATGCTCAAGGAGTGCTATAGAAAAGTGGAGAATTAATTGGTTTATAAATTGTCAACCTTGTGGTTAAAAATAGCTTTAATATGTCAATTCTTTCTGAGTTAACACAGAAAAAGGCAATTACTTATGACAAGCTAGGAAGTTCGGGGTTTTTTTGCTGAAGTATACCCAAATGCTAATTATTCTGTAAACATTTATAACAAACTACCACTCTTTGGAGGCCGGCAAAACAAACTTCAGTACAAACCAAACAAAGGCTACAGCACAGACTGCTGTGTACACATCACACACACTTTGTAACATTCTATTGTAATACTAATGGCTTCAAGACATTATGATGTAATTATAACACCGTTACGGAGACAAAACAATGTTTCCATGGTTCTGTCACGATACCCAAACCATTCTATGAGTCTATATCAGAAATTCTCAGTGTGCACACATGGAGGCAACACTGGGCTGCCAAAGTGAAATGAAAGGGTGATGCTGGGAATTGTTGATGAGCAGCCTTTAACAAGAAAATGGAAGTGACACTAACACGATTCTGCAAAGATGGCATGACGTCCAAATTAAACTGAACTAAATCAGAGGCGTTCCATTTAAACCATGTTATGAACAAGAGCCATTTATGCATTAGTGATTCAGCTTTTTAAATGAGTCAGTGACAATAAATGACAACGTTTTGACTGTTCATCTTGAATGGCAAGAGGATCATTTGAGCCATGAGCCTTTCCCCCCCCCCTTCCTCTGATCACCTTCCAAAGAGACTGTAAAGTGCATTTCTGGTGAGAAGAGTGGTTTCATAAAGACAACACTCTTGAGATCTATATTTACTCATTGTCAGTGATCACCAGAGGAAAACCCTATTCCTACTTTTTTTTTTCCTATAATGTCTCGTTTTTACTGTAAAGTCTAGAGAACATGCTAAGATCAGATCTTATCTTGCCACATGCTATCTAGACTGTATTTGCAGACAGTCCCTTGTTTGGAAGAGTTTATAGCCTGAACAGCAGAACTGACTAGGAAGTTTCAACCAAAGTATTACATTTTAAGAAAAACAGTCTTCCAAATTTCAAAATTTCCTGACAGGAATATTCCTGATTTGCTGGCTTTCTTTTTTTTCCATTTTATGATGGAAAAATCAAATTTTCGTTCTTTCTTTTTCTTTCAGCTCAAGTTCCTCACCCTTCCATTCTCACCTAAGATTAGTCCTCCAGCCTGAACTACTTCCCATGATGTGTCACATCTCTGCCCTTCAAAAGACACCACATGTTTCAGGAGCCAATCTGTTAAAAAATCCCAACAATATAGAATCAATATCCTTCCCGTAATTGTGCTGAAGTGAAGATGGGGCAGAAGATGCAATCCAGACCAGCATTTAGGCATATTTCATTTCTTGGCTACATCATCCAGACCTGTGCATCTAAAGAGGCACTAACTCAAGCTCTACACCGATGTGCAGCCACTGCAGCCTCACAGAAAAGCTTCAGTTGACATCTGTGCCGAACACATCCTCCTCCTCCTTTTCAAGAGCCTCTTTAATTGAAGGAAATACATTGTACAATACAGAAATCTTTCTTGAGTGACCACCCAAAGGATTAGTGAAAATGGGCTGCATTGATTTTTATCTGACCTGCAGTAAAAAGTCCAGTCTGGGAAGGCTGATACTAGATACAGCCTGTAAGTCTGATTGCATTGAATAGAGGTCATAAGACACTGTATATATGACATAAGTCATCCTGTATTAAGATGACTTTACCCAAAAAATGTTCTAAATTTTCTGACTGCCTCCTGCTTCAGGGAAGTGTGGTTGAACAAAGAGATGCTGAACCACCATCACCCTCTTCCACTCTGATTTGAGTGTGGAGAGGATCCAGAATGTGCATACTGTAACCTCACAATTTCCATAGCAACACCAAGAAGGGTCTTGTTAACCACAGGTAGCACAAAACACTCACAAAGGTTTTAAACCATTCAGCAAGTCTCAAAAAAAAAAAAAAAAAAAGGTGCTAAATATGCTGATTATAATTTAAAATTCTCTGATAAGAGCATAGTTTTCAGGTAGCAGTTGAAAAAGGAAATCTCTTCCAGGCTGAAACAGTATTGCTGCTCTGCTCATCCAGGTTATTGTAAGACAACATAAGCAAAATGTTCTGCTTTTTAAAAGAAAGGTATTATTTCTATAGTTAATATGAATCACGAGGGAAACTTTACTACAGAAAAGAACACATCATTACATATCAGTAATTGTTGTTTTTCTATGTATCTGCTCTATAAAGCTATAACACAACCTACAGCCAAAGAGAAATAGTGCAGTAATGGGGCTATTGCTCCCTCTACTGTAAATATGCATGATTTTGTACTACAGGTGATACAATACAATCAAAGTAATTAAAAGTACTTCAACTAATCAAAAAACCAGCAACAAAAAACATGTTTTCAGAATGACTTAACCAAATGATCATGTTTCCTCGCAATGCAGTGGAAAGAATATCCAAAGAAACACGATGCTTTTTGTTTCTTTTTTCACTGTATTAAAAACCAGCAAGGTATCTGCAGGTTTTAACTTAAAAACATAAACACATGAGGAAACCTTTCTGACACTGATCACACTCTTGTTTCCTAGTGGCAAAGGAAAAAAAGAAATAATAAGTGCCCAGTGGGAGGCATTTTGACCTTTTGAACAGCCTCCCATTATGAATATCAGCACTGAGGAAATCAGCAAATTAATCAGGGAGAGTAGAAAATAAACAAGAAGGTGATTCATGAGGAGATTTACGGGGCTGAATTGTACATGCGTGGGAAAGCAGATTACTGAATCACACAGAGCCTTCCGTTACCAGAACTGCCTCATTTCTCAGCTCAGCGCTGGGGTGCTGGGCTCACCCAAAAAGTCTTCAAACAAACTCTGATTCTCTGTCAAAGGCCAAAGAGGCCAAACATAATTTTACCCAAACCATCTAAAAATAGATTGTTATTGAGCAGAGGACAGAGAGAAGTTGCCTTAGCACCAAATTGGTCTTTCAGTGGCTTTATTCCTTTGCAACCAGAGATTCGTAATTTAAGAAAAAAGCTGCTTCTCTCTTTTCTGCAATATTACAGTAATGGAGAATGAGAGTATAGCCACTAGATTTTTAGTGCAAGATTCCTGCTGGGAGGCAATATGAAATTGCCTTCTCTCTTTCTCAGACTCTGCTATGGCTCAAAGCAATCAGCAGCAAAGGGAGTCCAGCCAAGGAGGGGCTGATGGCCGGTAAATACCAGAACATCACCCCTGGACCTGCATGGCATTTGCACAGGCAGCAGCATCTTTGATAAAGACTTCTAAGACCACAGGACAGAAAAGATTCATACGCCTCCAAACTTCCCATCTAAATATTTCCCTTCTATCATTTCTCTAAAATATTTTACAGGAAGGAATGAGAGAACTTTGATTTTCTGCTGATCTGAGTTACATAGGATAAGGTTCCTCAACTGATTAGTTTTAACACACTCTCCACTCTTCAGCTTGGATAAAGCACCTCTTCTTGATTTATCACTGATTAAAATCAATAGTAAAATCCTCACTGATTTCACTGAGCAATGGATGAGCTCTTTGTGCTCTGCAGCCCACAAGGATCTGAAATCGTGACTGTATTTAAACATAAGAGATTTTTTTCTTTTGTGCCAGGAAGCAGTGGCAGGCACTTTGGGGAGCATCTTCCAAGCGTCTTGTTCACTCTGGGCTCCCTGCTTGAGGAAGCATATGGCTCTTTGGGCTTGAAGCCCCATAAATCTGCATTAGTTTAAAATGCATGAATGTGAATCATTAGCCTAAGATTTCAGCGCTAATAAAAGAGAACACAAGTTCAATATCACTTCTAAGCATTTCTGACTTTGACATTATCGTGCCACTGACCACTCTTAGGACAGCTTTTTCCAGTGATAAAAACTTATTTTAAAGTTCAAAAAGACTTTTTTTTTCTTTAGAATCTTCATGGACAAATACCTTGTGAAGACTGCACACCCAAAATAGCAGCACCATCACTTGAATCTAATTAAAACCATTATTCAGAAACATATTTTAAAATTCAATGAGACCTGTATAGCCAGCCTTGAGTTCAATCTAGAGTTATACTGGCCTGTGTATAATTGGAATTACAGGGATTCATGAGCACATACAATTGCAATTTTTTTTCCTCCACCAAGGTTTTTCATTTTAGAAGAGGAAAGAAATAAGTCACAAAATAAAAATTGTGCACTTCAGAATACGCTAAAGTGAAAAGCGTCCACAATAAGCATCAAACAAAGAGAACAAAGGGGGGTTTGGCATGAAAGACTTGGCCAAGTCTGGAACTACTTACAAAACTTTTAGTTCTAAACTGGTTTCGTGACCTGGACAGAAAGATTTGATATTCAGGTGTGTTTGTTTTCAGACACAAGGATTATTGTCTTAAATTAAACTTGAAAGTTCTAGATGTTTAACCACCAACTGAATTAACAAAAGCTATTTATTTCAAGTAAAGAGAAAACACACATTAAAATACAAGAAGGAAATTCCTTCTTTACATGCACCTCCTTTCCACTTTGATTATTCCTTATCTAAAGACAAGAAAAAATAAAAGTGAGATATAATGCCAAAGTGGCTTTTCATTACCTTAATGCACCTCCAACTTCGAGCTTTCACCAAAACCTTGCAGCTGTTCCAGTCCTTGCTCTCTTTGTTGGGGCACAAAGAACAGAACAGATAGAAAACAGTGAGCTTTTACTAAAACTTCTCTCTCCAACCATACTTTATTAATTCATCTGACATTTCATCCATGGTAGATTAGAGGAGGGTAGCAACAGGCTACTCCAGCTGCTCCACATCACAGAAGATGAGCAGAACTAAAGAGGATAAATTTCAAAGATCCCAGATCTTAAATCACACTGCTATCACAAAAAGAGATATGGTCTGCAAAGGCAAAGAATATCTTTTATTAGTTCAGCAGGTATAACTGGGAAACACCAGACATGGTTTTGGGTGCAGAATTCTTCCTCCAGGCCTTTGAAATACTTTTCCCTAAAAAGAGGTACACATTTGCCAAAACACATCTGGTTTTTACCAATAATGCCATCTCATCTAGAATGTAGAATGTTTTGATCTATTATTTGTCTTACTTACACTTTAAGGTTGGATCGTCCCAGCTGCAACACTGCAATGTTATGGCAAGACTGAATCCTACATTTGTTGTTAGTTTTGCAGCAGGTTGGGGAGGCACCAACATCCTTTCATCATCCAGAAATAGTTCTCCAACAATAATCTTAAAGCATTTCCAGGCACAAAGAAGCCTCTGGTGACAAGAAAAGAAATCTCCATGTCAGATGTATGAGTAAAGCTCAGGACTCTGATTTCGTCATTATGACTGGTTTAATTAATAAATATGATAATGTATCAAGGCTGTGTCTTTTCATTGTTTTGTTGCCCTTCACTTAAGCTGATCCAAAGCTTACCTTTCAACTAGATTTTCATGGACTCTGGGTAAAACTAAATTAACTAATCCAATTCAATCAATAAAGAACTTATCTCTCATTGGCATCATAGGCTCACTTCCTTTGCTTTTCCCTTAGGAGATGCTCCTTTAAAGGCTTGATGAAGACTCAACTCTCAGTACATAACTTGTGGATATGCAGATTCCCTATGTTTTCACAGCTTTCCCCCATATTCATAATAAATGGTGCTTGTGTGGTGTGGGCAGAGTTATGCTACTGACAACTTGTCTTTATAATGCTTCTATTTGCTGTAAGAAATCCAACCACTTTTATCAAAGCAAAAGGTGAAAAAAGCAGGCTCTGACTGCTAAACTAATCAACAGTAGTCGCCTTCCAACTTTCACTGCCAAGTCATTTCCTCCCATGGTCATTATGTTGTTATTTGTACAGCAACAGCTGCTTCACAGGAGAAGCAGAAGACACTGCTCCTTTTGCCAGTGTCAGTAGGTGATGGGAGGAGCCCATTTCAGACCCGTAGGAACAGACTCACACGAAGGGTCTTTGGGCAGGAATGTTTGATTGCCTTTCCAGGGCCAGGAAAGGAGAGAAATCAGGCTCTCATTTTCAAATGATCCAAAGCAGAAGAGTGACAAGTAACACGGGGCAGACAAAAGGACTGCTTTGTAACAACATGTTTACATGATTCTCTAGTTTCACTGTGTGTTCAAATACATCAGCTCTTTCTCTACAGTAAAGCTGTGATTTAGCAGCCTTCCTGATTAGCCAACAACTGCTATACAGCAAGACCTGTCTGTTAAATAAGTCAGCACTAGACTCTCCTCTTCCCTTGTTAGCAGCTGAAGGCCACTGAGGTGGTTTTTCTCTCTGCTGCTACACAGTTCTGTACCAGGGCAACCCAGGGCTCCTTTCCCAGCACTGCCTCCATCCCCCACTGGCCCTGCAGCAACTTGTGGCACCCCAGGCACCAGCTTGGTCTGCCTCTTCCCCCGGGCCTCATTCCAAGCCCTGATCTTTCTTCCAGGGAACTGTAATTTAGGCACAATACAAAACCTTAAAATGAACCTTATTTGATTTCATCTTGTTTAGGCAAAGGAAGGAGATAGGCTTTCTGAATTTAAAGGATTTATGATAGGTGCTCAAATCGGTACTTTCATTACATTAATCTTCAAGATCATAAAAGGCAAGGTTTTATTTTCTTTTCGCTGAAAAGTTTTCAGTCATATTTAGTTTCTTCTTTTTTATCAAAGAAAAGCTCCAGAGTCTTCCTGAACCTTACTTACATTAAAATAACATAGTAGGAATGTCAGTCTAATTTGTTCATTTACAATGACATTAACGGAAATGGGCCCTGTGGCTGATTTGGGAAATAGGCAAAGGGGCACTTTAACCCCAGTTGTCCTCTCCACTGTCCCAGAACATCTTTCCTCCCTCAGCATGGAAGGGCAAGAAAATTCTGTCTTAGTTGAAGAACTGTAGGCTTTTGAAAGAGGGCAAGAAAGAATCATAATGGGCAAAATGTGGGGCAGTAGAGACACATAAGCTTAAGAAAAATACATTGTAAAGCAGTGAGTTGAAAACTCAATATCCTATTTGCAAACTGTCATGCATGGTATACAAAACCTGTGGGTAAGGTTGCAGGCTTAAGCCCTGATTACAAGAAGATGCCAGCACCAAAGGGGCCATTGCATTAGGGGTAAAAAAAGGCACATGGAAACTTGTCCCATTTTGTAGTGAGCTATTGCTGCTGTAGCAAGTTTCTCTAGCATGTTGATGTGGGTGTGTGGCAACTGAGGCTGAGCAAGAAAAAGCCAAGGCTTCTTATCACCTGCCCAGGAGGGAGCAGTAGCTGGTGAGTTTTAGCAAGGGTGCAAATGGAATGCAGTAGGAGTAATCTGGGGTTCAATCCTGCTGCACACATGCATGTATAACTCTTCTACAGGTTAGAAGACTATCTGTTGAGATATCCATCAGGTAAAAATCATTAGAATTTTCACTGGAAGGGGATAACACCTCCTGCACATGCACACAAATTTCTCCCATTTTATTGCTATTTGATTTCAGTATTTCTCTGCTGATGTATCATCCCTCACATATTTCCCTTGTTAGTGGACAAAACACTGTGAGGAGAGAGGGTGAACTGGAGGTCTTCTGCCATTTAATGTCACTAAAACTGAAAATGTTAATATTGTTATTCAGTTCATTGAAAACAGTTTGGAATCTTGCTCACAGTTATGATTTAGTGAACAGAGCTTATTTTAAAACAATACATTTTCTCTCTTGACACCCTCTTTCTTTTCTCCCTCTCCAGGGAAAACACTGTGTCTATGCCTGACTTTTCTGTCTATATTTTTTTCCATCACAGAAATTTGAGGAAGGACAACTCTATGTTTCTTTGCTGTGCTTTTGGCTCAAGCCAAATATAGAAGAGGTGCTAAAAATCTTGATCATTTGTTAACACAATATGGGGATTAAACCCTCACAAAAGATTGTCACATAGTAGAGAATGGAGAAATAACTGAAAAATACAGAAGGAAAAAAAAGCTATAAGCAAAATAAAACATATGCCTAGAAAGCATTTTTGCTGCATCATTTTCAACATAAATCCAGAGAATCTAAGGAAATTGTGGATTCCTCTGCAGGCTCCCATGATAAAGAGCTCAAATCTCTCTACCACCTACACAGACTGCAACAAAAGCTGACACAGAAAAAACTAGAGCCAGAAAATGAGAAAAGTCACTCTTATTTTCTCCCATTCCCACCTGATAACCTTCCTGAAGGTCAGTCCATTCCCACATGAAGATCATTATTCAGCCTCTGCCACCAGACTTGTCCTTAAAAGCAGGATCATATTTACCATGAGTTTCTCATTAGTTTCTTGATTTGTAACTTAATGCTTTGAAAGAAACGTTTGTAAGTATCATGTGTTAGCCAAAACGAGGTCTAGCAGACCAGTATCCAAAGAATGCTGCGCCAATCAGCTGTGCTAATTGCTTCCACCAGCTTGCTGAAGTGCCTCAGCTGAACATAATATGGAAAATACATTTCTCTTTGCACCACTGCAAAAGGATTTCCAACACCTCTCCCTGAACAGCTGAAGCTGAATCTATTACTGTTCTTATGCCACCATCCCTTGATACAAATGACAGAATGCTTCTCCATTTAGCAGCCACTTTTATTTGCTGTTCTCTGCTGTTTCCTCCACAAGTTCTATCTTACTGTAATTTTATGTTTTAGTACCTTTCAGTTTCCCTTTCCAGTAATGCACCATCAAGAGTCTTCTATTCTAGTTTGCTGAAAATTATAATTCTTTCTTCTGCTCCTCGGCTTCCTACCCTTTGATCCTTTTTTTGCTTTCCTAGTAAGGCACCTGACCCTTTCATACCTCCTCCACCTTGTTTTGCCTCATTCACCTCCTCCTCTTCTTTCTCAACTGCTTTCATCTTTCTTCATCTATGTGCTCTGGCTTCCCAGTTCCTCTTCTCTTCAGATGAAAATGTAAATTTTTTTTCCTAGAGACTGATAAAGCCCAGAAGTCAAAAACTTCATCTTTCATCTTATTTTCTTATTTTCAGTATGGATTCTATTAAAATGGAGTTGGGCTTTCCACTTTACAGTATACGGATGCAGTATTAGGAGAGTTCCAGTTATGTGGTAAAGGACCAAAGGAATTAAAAGTCAAAGCAAAATTCAGATGCTTTAAATATTTTGCTAATTTAGATATTAGCTAAAATTATGTACAGATGTACACAGCACTTCCATCTTTCATTATGTACTGTTCTTTGCAACGCTCTGGTCTCTTTACTTTAGCAATGTCAAAAAAGACTGGTTAAAACAGACCAAAACTGGAGATTTTTATCCAAACTGGCAGGTTTCTGGTGGTGGGCAGGGGACTGACCAAGAGGCCCAATGGGAGAACAAGAGTCAGGAATGTAACATTTGCCAGTGGCCTTTGTCACACAGTATGAACATGGGTCTTTTCTGTCCTTAAAAACATCTGGACAGATGCAATAGGACACTGCAGTCTCCTTCCTGACACAGGGAGATACAGATGTGGGGAGTGAGAAATCCACACGGCAGAAGAAAGGAGAGACTGAAAGGCAGGGAGATGTTGCAAGTGTGAGGTGGATTCACAGAAGTGGTGTGAATGTCATCTTTTACTCACAGCTTGTTCAATGAATCTCCTTCCTCCATGTCCCTGTGACCTTCCATTCTTTGATTCCAAACTTTCAAAGCCAAGGCCAGAAAGCAACCATGTTTATACACCAGCATGTCAGAGGTGCTGTGCCTTCACCTGCTGATGGCCTGTAGTTCCTGTGGTGCCAATTTGACTTAACAAAAATGTGTATTTGATGAAGAGTTGAAAACACGGAGGCTTTTGATGGGATCAGTTGTTATTGGTGTAGCTGGCAACCCATCACACAATACCTCTTCTGCCTCTTCTCCAGCAAGCACAGAAGTAGATGCATGGCTGAGTGAGACAGTGTTCCTTCCCTGCTGCAGCTGTATAGCAACTTCTCTGCTGGATGCTGGCTGGATCATGGAGAGAAGAGTGACAAAACTGCCCTAGCTGCTTTATTTTCTATTTCTCTTTGAAGCATGGAGGTTACAGGAGAACTGGAGTGGAGGAATGGCTGATGGGATCCAAATGAGCCGTGATGAACAGGCTTCCTCCTGCCACTCATGTAAGCATAGGGGCCATGAAATAAGAAAATCCAGCAACCAGGTCATGACTGTCTTTTTTCTTTTCCTGCCGAGTGTAAGAGCAGCAGGTGGTTGGAAAGGCTCAGGGGTCATTTAGGATGAGTGACAGCACACTTTGCTTCAGCCATGGCCACATGCCATTCCTGTGTCATCCCACCTGCACCAGAGAATTAGGGAATGAAAAATTTGCTGCCTGAAAGAGCTACCCTACTTAATTTTGCTGCCCTTGGATTGTCAGATTGGATGTCAGAAAACCAAGATCGAACAAGGAACTTACAGTAAATAATTGATTTTGACCTCCCAGGCTTGATGAAAGATGTATCCTTGACATGAGAACATGAATATCTGAGTTTCAAAATGTATTCAGCAGTACCTACATAGGTACTGCACCCTGCTAAGGTCCAAGAGCAGACAATATATGCAAGGCTGGGTGTGCAAGGCTATTGTTTCCCTTGGCTATGGCTACAAATAGGGAAATTAAAAACATTCAAGTCTCCCCTCCCTATTTAAGGATATGGTGATACAAAACCAGCAAGCTCCTCTTCATTGTCATTCTTCCATATCTCTTACAGACTCTGTTCTTTCTGAAAGCCTGGATGCAAACACAGCCTGCCTCCACTGCCTGGGCTATTGGCTTTTATTTTTGTGTTTGTCAAATGATCCCAGTGCTTCAACCCATGAAGGACTGATCAGACTCTCTTCTCGCCTTCTTATCAAAACATGGATTAGAGAAGGATGAACCACTAGGAGCCAGCTGGGGGAGGAAGGAGTGCAGGCAGAGTTTTCCTAACACTTGTAGTGTGCACATCCATAGCGGCCTCCTGTGACTTCCTTCCATCAGTGGTGATGTGCTCACCACACAGCTCTCTCTGGGACACTGCCTTTGCACACCTGGATCCACTCATTAAGTTTAAGGATACGCTTTTGTTTTTATCACAAAATTGCCCAGGCTATGCTGAACCAAGAATTCATCTCTCTTTTGAGATTAATGAAATACATTCCTATTAAACAAGGTTTATTAACTATTCTACATAGTAAGAAATTATGGCAAAGAATAATAGAATATAAATATGAATCACAACAAAAATCACCTATTATTTAATCAAATCCCAATAAAGATTGTTTAATTTAATTTTCTCAAGGACTAAGTGTCTATATTTGCAGTTTCTCAGACTGATTTAATTCATTCCCCACAAGCTTTACTTCTGCTCTTAGCAATCCAGAGGAAAAAGTTGCTCTGCCCATGTTCTATTGCATTTGCACAAAATATCTTAAAGGAGAAACAGAATTAAACATGATGGTTTTGTCATTATATTCTGACCTATTACAATACAAAAAACATGATTTAAAATTACCTGTCTGTTAAAGCCAGTTTAGATTGCAATAAGTTTAAATACAAATATGTATATCTAGAGTAAAATAATTATGTATGTGCAGTCAGGGTGAATATTTTCAGAAGATTCTCAAATGGTTTCTGTGAATCCTGAAGGTGAGGAAGCCCAGAGATAGATGTTCAATTCCCAGGTGCTATGGGGAGTCAATAAAAGAGATAAAAGCAGTCTTCTGGTTTTAATTTATACCAAGCTCCCGTTTCCTTTTCTGTAAGCAGTGTTCTGCCAACCTGAAGAGCATGAAGTCCAACTGCTGCTGAGGCCAGTGATTCTTACAGATTGTTTACAAGTGTTAGCGACAGTGTTCCCCGTGCCTTCTGTGCAGGGGGAAGAAGTTAGCCTTCTACTACTTCTCTTTTGATGGAGGAATCCTGCTTTCTTTTGTATTCCTCCCACAGAGTTTCCTACAAGGCAGCATGATCCAGCCCTCACTAATTAAGATGTCCATCCTCTTCCTACAATTTTCAAGTACAAAAGCCAGCTCTGACATCAACAAGAAAGAGAAAGTAATATTATTAGTGCTGATTGGTTAGTAACAAATCTTTCTGGGATACATAAAGCCTATTCACAACTTGAAACAGTTACATAGGGGAACACATAAATGAGCATGAGAACTTCATCAAAAATCCTCAGCAAGCCTGCAGCCCGCTCAGCACTGACTTCAGCTGCCTAACCCCAATATCCAGTTCACGCTTTGGTGAGTGACAGTTTAGCAACAGTATTTAGCTTTTTGCATCTGTGGAAAATAAAGGAACTTCTTGAAGGAACAGAGTTTCACTTCCACAAGCAGCAGGCTAACTCCCCAGCATTTTCTGACCTTCAAAGATATCCCTAAATACAATTTTAGACAAAAGCATCAGGGAGGGAGGAAGACTTTTTATGTAGAAATAAAATAACCATTTCTATTTCATTTGTACACTAAAGTCACTTAAACAAGTACTGCCAACTTCTGCTGGAAGTTATTTAAGATTCACCTCCAGCAGTGTTTTTTTGTTTTACTGCTTTTGAGCTAGCACTTTCCTTTTGCCTATTAGTAATCACTTGGGAGATTATTATAACTTTTTTTCCCCATTCATTTCACTCTTAATCACATTGAACAGGTAAAGTCAATGAATAAATTTCCGGACTGTAAATAGCTTTTTCTATTTGATCCTCTGGTTCGTGTGCAGAAACACAATCCAAACACTAAATCAAATCTATGTCTATCACATACCTACTGAAGTGCCCACTGAGCTCACAACATGAGAGCATAGGTTACACTCCTCTCTGCAAGACACCATGTGGGACTGGAAGCAAGACACCAGCACTGAACCTTGTAAAGACAGGCCCACCATAACTCAAGGGCTTACACTTTCAGTGCAAGAAAAAGGCAAAAGAAATAGGAAATAAACTAAGGGAGATGACAACTACTGCACTCAGAATGGGGAATAGAGTTATGAGTGAGGAATCCAGTGGGAGACACGGAGCAAAAAACTTACGGCAAGTCAGCAAGCTTCTCTGTGTGTTCTGCCAGATACCAAGACCAAGGCCATCAGTTTTATCTCTGAGAGTGAAACTGAAAATGAAGCTGTGAATAAGATATAAGCCCTGGAAATCAAATCAAAGAGAAGGAAAGGGTGAAAATCCAACATCTTGAGAGAAGCCAAATAAGGGGGAAAAAAAATCCCACTTTTTCTCAAAATTCAGGACAGGCCCTGGAGGTCAGGTCATCTTCTGTATGACCAACATATTGGGTCACCTTAGCCTAACTCAGGCCTGAGAATACCCTGGTTCACCCGAGGCAAGGCTTACAGAGCTCACAAGGCAGCCAGGCCCATGATATAACAACCATTGCAAAACATCTGAGTTTGAAGTCAATATTGACAATGTAGGCTGCTGGAGAAGGACAGAGAATGTAGCCTTAGAGAAGTTCTCATATATGGCTCCTTTATGTCTCACCATATGGAGAAGCACAGACACAACATTTCAAGCTTCCCTGGCCTAAGCCAGGCAGGGTCCCTCAGGGGTAATCCACAATAATTTATGCTAGAAAAGGAAAAACTGTTTTTAAGTCTTTGTATTTTCAGCCTTCTCTGCTGTGGGAGTCACAAATTATGCTAACATATTCACTAGCAAGCAGAGTGAGACCACTGAATTAATTTCTCATAAGACAACAGATAGTCATAAGATATGAAAAGATCTCCAGCCACTTTCATTACCAGGCTGGGCAAAGTAGTAGGCAGTGATTTTTACTTTTTAATTTTGTTTTTTTAACATAAAAGAGATATGACACAGATCGTGAGAAAGGTTGTCTAATTATTTGCCCAAATACCTCAGGAAATATGATGAGCAGGATATCACAGGATTTGCATGGCTGTTCCACAAGTGGAAGTAAAAATGATTGCTTGAGTGCTTTAGCTGAGAAATATTGAAATATTGAAGATCAAAAACAAACTTTCCAGGTAAAAACTGTGATGGAGCTGGATGAGAAAAAGTGAAGGATAGTTCTCATCCCATGAAACAGGTTAGGAGAACCTGGGCTGAAAGGATAAATGCTTTTTTGTGACTAAGTTCTATTCTACTTCAATAATTGCTTTTCTCAGAGAAGATAATTAAGGTGAAGATGATGATAATATTGATGATTTAATGCTCTTTAATTCTACTGAATAATTTAAGGTGAAGACAACAATTTGCCTTCAAGCCGTTACTTGCATCCTTTGATGTAGTCCCAGTGCTAAGGAAACATATCTAACACATGCTTATTTTTAGTGATTTCCTTATTGTTTCAAGGAGCAGATAATGATACATTTTCAGCACTGTTATGTGGTTTATAAAGGAAATAATCACAAGCCTACTACTAAATAAATAGTAAGTTCCCATATCATTTCAAATGCTTGAGGTTAAGGTCCAAAAGGAGTAAGAAATATTTGGAGCTCGGATAAGCTCAGATTCAGAAAGCTCCCAGTGGCTAAACCAAGAATACAGGTCAGCTTCCTAGCTCAGGTAAACGTATTGATTAATAGGGACTTGTGTGGATTTACAGCAATTCTACTGGGCCCAGCTGAGACTCCATTTTAAATGGATGGTGGTATCTGGCCCAGCTCTTACCTAATTCCCTAGAAAGATAATCAAAGCTCATAATTTTCACAGGCAGAGAAGTCTGGTGGTTTTGTTTTTTTTTTTTTTTTAATGCATCAGGGAATTTCTCAAACCTACAAAAATACTACTTAATTTTACACACACACACACACATATATATATATAACATAAGCAAGGTAACATGTAATGACAAGGTTTGCAGTGAATCTATTTCCTCGTCACCCCAGTGCCACTTTCTGAAGCCAAACCACTACAGCAGCAAGCCTAACCTGGAATACCGAAGCAGTACAGAAGGTGTAAAACACTGAATTTTTCTCACAACATTTTCTGACAAAACTGATTCATTATACTGTGATGTTAACATTGAACCAAAATGGTAATTGAAATGTTTGTGTTATTAATTACTTTGCTGATAGGAAGGGAAAGTATTTGATATATGAATTGTGTAGAGGTTGCTATACGTAGGTAGATTAAAGGAAGCAGATTCTAATCCCAAGGACCTAGAGGATGAAAACTAGATCAAAAATTCCCTTAACATATTTTAACAAATTAGAGAAGTCTTGTGGAAAAAAAGGTAGCTATTCAATACAGGAATGTGCAACACAGTGAGTCAGAATTCAGCAGCAATATACACAACATAAAGAACAACTGGATTTCTCACACTCTTGCAGAAAGTTTTGGGGACTATCATGCAATTCAAGTTCAGCGTCAGTTGACAACACTGTGCTGTTGCAAAAGAGAAAAACATTGTACTGGGAAATATAAACAGGGGTAACATTTATAGACAGATGATGTAATCCTCCCGTTATTCTTAGCATTGGTAAGGTCTCAGCTGAAGTGTTTTGTCCCTTTTTGGGCATTATATTTCAAGAAAGATGTTTATCAGCTGAAATTTTCAGATAAGAGTAAATAAAGTTTTATGGAACACAACACACAAGCAGGACTGAGCAATTTCATGTTGTTTACCACAGAAAATGGAGTACCAACAATGACATAGTAATTGCCTTCAAATCTTTAAAACCCTACTGTAAAGAAGAAAGGGAAGTGATGCTGTCCAAGTTCATGAAGTATAGATAATAAAACAGTAGGTTCAAATCCACCAGGGAAGATTTAAGAGGGGAGCAGGACAAACTTTTTCACAGTGAAGCATTGCAACAGATTGCTCAGGAGGATGGTAACTCAGAGTGCACAAGGGCCAGTGGCTCCCTCAGGGGTGGGATGCCTGGAGCCACGACCAGTGCCACAACTGGCAGGGCAGAGACCCCCACACAGGGCCCATCCCACTGCTCCTAGCAAGGAATCAGGGCAGGCCAGGGGAGGCAGGTCAAGCCAGTGTTATCTGGCAAGTTCTGGTGATGCAGCAGGTCCGAGGTGAAGCCAAACACCAGTCAGCAGACTGAGATCAGGAAGGCACATGGCCAAGCAAAGTGGGGCTGTGGCTTGAGCCTGGCATCCCACAGCACTGCAGGAGCAGGCACTGATGGCCCTTGGCTGGGCTGAAATAAAAGTCCCTGGCCCAAGGGCAGGCATGAGGCCTGTTCCAAGGGAGGCTGGGCAGGACCAGTAAGGCCACTGATGCCCTCAGGGCTGCAGGACATGGAATGCCACATGGAAAGGCTGGAGGTCTTCAAGAGCAGGCTCCTGGTGGGATGGGCACAGACATCTCTGATCCAGCCTTGGGGCAGAAGAAGAGACCAGGTGACCTCTAGGCTTGCCTTCTTTGCTTTGACACGTCAAGTTTGATGCCAGAGATCTGAATCTGTTTATTGTACATCTGCTGTGGCCCACAGTGATGTTCCCCAGACATCAGGAAGGATGCCTTGGAGAGAATGGAAAGACATCACACCAGAGCTCTTAAAGGTCCCAAATCAAAGAGCAAGAGATATCTTTCCCACTTCTGGGGCAAATACATTAAACATTGATAATCTACATCCATAGGTTTCTTATTCTGTTATTCCAGTAATAGTGTTAACACTGACTACCTTTTTAGTTTGGGTAATTTGCTCCACTTACACATCCATAAATATTCCATATGGATAATATAAATACAAGAGATGGTGAATACTGATCTATTAGCTGTTTCTGTATAGTGAAAAGTAGATTATTTCTTCAGCTGTGCTTCCTCTGGCCCTGAAGATTTCCATTTTTCATACTCAGATCACTCGCTCACCCAAGTCATACCCCTCTTGACAAAGAAAGAATACGCATGAATAAATGTCCACTGATAAACACAAAATTATTCAGGCCACTCTTCTGTAAAATTAACATCCTTCCAGTAGTTACAAACCTAGTTATTATCTGTACTCAGACTGTTAATTTTACCTGTATTTTTATGACTTCTAATCATTCATGTGCTTCCACTTTATCTTCCCACTTTATTTATGAAGTATTTTTGCTATAATCTTCCTTAAATGTACCAAACAAATACGGGCTTTGGCCATCCAGTTAGTTCTAATGCTCACCACATATCACAGCACACCTCAAAAAGAAAAGCCTAGGTCAAGCCCAAGTCAAGTATTTTGAGGGTGATACTGGATTACAGAAAACTTTCATCCTCTGAATGGAGGCAGATAGGATGCATACTTCCTGTGATGCATTTTTAATTTGTGCTTATCCCCAGGTGGAAGGGAGTGCTATATTGTCTATAGCTGGACTGGCTCACAGGTAGGAGGCACTTAATCTCCCAGAACACTCATTTGAGAGTGTAAGGAATATTGGACATTTTACTGAATAAATTGAGTGGCTGAAGTGTATAGCCCTAGCATGTAACCTGCTCGGAGTTGAAAGGTTATTCATACTTCCATGGTGTCCTGAATGAAGATGCTGTATATTGTGATTTTGAGTTGATGTTTATGTTGCAAAAGGAGACCAAGTAATCATGTTTTAACCAGGTAACCACTGAAAGCCAGGAAGAAATCTTTTATTAGGAATGTGGGAATTACTTTGACTGTCTTCTTTCAGGGATCAATGAGGCAAGAATATTTGTAATAGCTTTTTCCTTTCCAGACAATTGATGACAAATTAAGCATTGGGGAAGACAGCTGGAGAGACAGGGACAAAAGCTGTAGGCTTCATGTAACAGTTTGCTACAGCTGCTTCTGCAGGGCTGTGCCTTTGCTGTGAGTGTGATCACAAAAGATTTCCTTTTTGTTTCCAGCGTCACTCAGCAGCCAGGACTGATTACTGAACCACTATCCTGGTTGTGTCTTGCTATTCCTCACTCACTCTGATTCTGTATAGTTAATGTAGAAGACTGGAGCAAACTTCTTGTGTCAAAGGAAACATCAGCATCTTTCCACACTACCTCATATTCAGGCAGTCTCTGTATAAGAAACCCAAGTATATGAGGGGAAGTCAGTACCACAACATGTGTTTTCAGTTACTAAGAAAACCAAAAGGCAGGCAATGGATTTGGATCTAATGGCAATTGATAGTCAATATGTATGGAAAGCAAACTGCATTCTCACACACCCTCAAGAAACCAGAATTTAAAAGTTTATCAGGTAATGATGATAACACAGGAAATACAGTCATGGGTTTCACTATGGATTCAGAAAAATACCTACAACCTTCTCACAGCATTTAAACATGTGACTTCTTCAAGTTTTTTAACTATTCCATAGAGAGAGGGAAGTGCATTTGTGAATTTCTGTTATCAGTGTAAAACAACCAGGTTACTGAGTTGATGTGACTGACTAGTTAGAGGCATTGGTGTGATTGATTCACTGCAGATCTTAGGAAAGGACCTCTCATTCATCCAATTTAGCACAGTTGGGCAAACATTTACAAACTGAAGACTGCCTAGTCCCATAATTTCAATGTGGGATCATGCTTTATTTCCTGAAAACTTTAATTCACATGAGGTTAGGCCATGGATGTAAGCAAGGCAAATAGATTTGAGGTAATCAAAAGTGGATGTGAAGAAAAACAGAAGTAGAAGAAAAAGGTTTTGAATCAGAACCACAGAATCATTCAGCTTGGAAGGGACCCACTGACATCATCCCAATGATCTGGTACAGCTCAAATGGAAGTTAAAGCTTCAAGCAAAAATTTGTGGTTAAAGCTCTGCTGGCTATTTGCAGCACAAGTATATTATTTTTAAGTCTCTTAAATATTATAACTTGCTTATCTATGAATTTTCTCCTAAAACAGTCAAAGTTACAGGATTTAACCTTGGTGGGACCAACCTCATTGACCTTTGACCTCAATACTCTCACTGCTAGTACTAGTTCCAAAACCTGCCTCATGGGAAATTTGAACAAACACTCTAATTAGAGAAAATTCTGCTCAGATATTTTATTTGCTGTTCTTCTATTGCTTCATTTCTTTTCATAACATAGAATGAAAATGAATATTTGAGAAATTAATCTGTTGTTAGAGTTTGTTTTTCCCCTAAACCCATCGGATTCTAGATCTGTTATTAAACTTGCACACTGTGAAAGCTGTCTATGTGGTTTTAAAGATCAGTTTGATGTCCTAGTGGATTTTATATTTAGTAGAGCAATAAATAAATAGTGCTTTAGGTAAAAATTACTATTTTCACACACTTCCAATAATAAAACATTACTCTTGTCAGTAAGACTGCATGAAAAGACAAGTTGTGACAAAGATTCTATGATATATCAGTGGAATTCTCCTAGTATTCCTTAACCAAAAATGTGCTTGGATTTATCTCAGGAAGATCGAAAATGCCTTTTAGGTTTAGCGCAGAGCGAATTATTTTATGTGCCCGTGCCGCCATCTAGTGGGAGTCAAGCCTCCTGCAGCAGTCCTGTGCCAGCTCAGTGTCACCCGCTGCCAGCACCGTGTCACCTGCTAAGTACTCTGCGTGTGACACCGTCATCAGCTCAGAAAGGCCATAACAGCTCGACTCTTAGTGATGTCTCCTACAAGTCGCAATTCAAAACCCTTCTGATCTCGTCCTTATGAGAACTTCTCAGGATGAAGACCATTTAATGTGCTTTACATAAGATCCTTCACTTAAATATGGGCAGACAGACCAAAGCCAAGTTATATTTCCCCCTCTATATTTGCATAAAACAAAGAGGAAATTCATGGTTTATAGACACATTACTTCCAAAGACATCAGAATATCAAAATGTGATGACAGAATTTGTGATCCACTGAGACCACAGATCTCCCATGCAGCAAGCCCTGCAGTAGCTTTCACCATGCATGATTGAAATTGGACTGAGACCTTGAAAATCTAGTGTAGATTATTTTGAAGCCTCTTTTACAATTGCACTGCAATTCTAGGGTCCATAATGCATCAATATTAACCTCCTCATTATATCTCTACCTATCCAACTGAAATGTTCTCTATTCAATTTCTGCTTCCTCTAATAATATTTTACTGTGGTCAAGACATGCCTTATGCCTGACTTTGAAAAACAAAGTATCTGTCTTCTTTAGGTTGCTTTCTTATCTGTCTATTCATTGCTATTCACCTCCCCTTTTCTGTTGGCTCCATGTAGATTGAAGGATAGGTGGATAGACAAAAGCCGATTAATTTGCTTTCCATTAGCCAAGTTGTAGCTATATTCCCTAATTCTACACTTACAGGGATTTGGGGAACTACCAAAATAGTCTCAAACAATTATCACTGATATTCTTGACCTACTTGTCTTATAAAAAGCTCCTTATTTTGTGAATTGCTCCCTTGTTAAGTCCACACAACTTTTTGGTTGTAAACTGCTCAGAGGAAAGCTTAATATTAGTTTGTGCTGGTGCTATAGTCATGCTTAGGTTAGTATTTTAATTAAATCACTAGAATTTGTTAGTACTGGTAGCAAGGCAGCTCCAGACATACATTGAATGTGAACATGCCTTGGTTTTCCTAGGTAGGTACCCATTTTCTGACGAAACTGGGTTGATTGACTGATTGATTGATTGATTGATTGATGTAACTTCTGTCACCTTTATTAGGCTCATTTTCTTTGCTTTGTCTCCTTCCTGCAACAAAAGAGCATTGTTTTATCTTATTTGAGAATTTATCCCTCAAAAATCTCTGCTCCTCGAAAGCTTTGTTCTGTGTGTATTTATTTCCTCATCATTATTAAACACATCAGTCTTGTACACAGTTTTCTGTAAGACCCTGGTATTTCAACTCACTCTGTAAATGATTTAGGGTAAGAACAAGCTTCTTCTTATTTTCAGTGATGCTTCATGCAATATGGACAGCACCTCAAGCATTAAGATTGCAAATTCAACCACAAGTATGTTTTAATTATTCATCATTCAGGCAGCTCTTCCTTGGCTAATGATTTGGATCTTTTCTTCCACATATACTACGCTTTTATTTATATCACATTTGCCAGATTTTTTCTTCTTTTCTGATTGACATTAGCATTATTTCTACACCAAATAGGGGTGAAAACTGGAAGACTGTCAGCTTTCTTTCACAAAGGCCTCAGCCATATCCAAAATCATGTCCTGGAATTGTTTGAGGAATGTTAGTTATCTGTAAAACAGGAGGAAAAGATAAAAATGGTTTCACTAAATGGAATTAAATTTTCTCTCTGAAAGATATCTTGATGATAAATATGAGTAACAATATAATTTTATGTATGAATGCAGCTCATGACTTTGAAGCATTTCAGTATGTAAGACAAAGAACAATCTTTTTTTTTAATCACAGTTTTACCATAACAAACAGACAGGTCCAGAGATATTCAGTGATTCCCCAGACTATTTCAAGAAAGAAAGCCAGTGTCAGTCTGAAAAAGTATCCATCTTCTGATGGCTGACTCTATGCTCTGCATACACTGCTGCAAACTCTTGTAATTCTACCAGTCTTGGTAGAATGACAGCTTGTTCTTGTCTTTAAAGAGTGACTCCTTGGAGGTCTGTGACCACAAGAATTTTAATTATTTATGCACTTTTTAAATCCTTGCAGTTGCATTTTAAAAAATTATTTCTAGGACAATCTTGCCGCTTCATCTGTAGTTTCAAAATGGTTCAGTTGGCAAGAATGGAACCTGATAGCTTTCCGTATTCATTTTCCTCCTCATGAAAAAATGAAGTGCTGGCTGATCTGTGTGTCTTCAAACCAAAGGAAGGGATTGAGGCGGGGATTGGGTTTTTTAATGTTACCTATTGCTAAACACCTTGGAATAACTCTTCCTTTTTTAAATACTGCAAACACATCTATCAGTTGAACGAGAATTTATCCATAAACTTCCAGAAACTACCTAAAGAAGAAAGTGTGCCCATGGTTCTGGCTCTAATTTGGGAGTTGCCACATGTCTTCCTGAGTTTTTTTAATGTTTCTTTTTTATTTCTCTAGTTTATATTCCTTCCTTCAGCTGTTCTATTACAGTGATCTTATAATTTTTAATTTTCCAAAGAGAAGAATTTAAGTAGTCTCCTAATTCCTGCCAGAAAACCCTTCTCAGTTTCTGGGTTTTTGGGGTTTTTCTTGAGAAGATGATAAATATCTTCACAACGTATTTTTAATTCAGGTTTGTCATAGTTTCAGTGTAAATGTTAACATGGTAATAACAACACATTTTACACATTGGGAGAGAAGAGATGTTGAATATTTATATACACTTCTGCTATAGTAGTCTTAATAGCATAATAATGCAACCACATTTTCAGCCTGAGTAAATGTAATTGCTTCCAATTCTGTGTATTCAGAAGCTCTATTTATTTGGTTAATAAAAGCAAGGAAATGCAAAATACTGATATGTCAGTGATAAACAGTGTGTGTGCTCGAGAGTGTGGAGCCTGAGGCACCATCCTTGATGATGTGCATAAATGGGTGTTCTCTGGGAATGCCACAGAAGGTTTAACAAGCTGCGAGGCAGCGTGCAGAACCAAGAACCGATGGATTCAGCCTGCACACTATGATCCAGCACCTCCTTTCCCACGTCAGCCTGCTTTACCTTCTGTCCCTCCAGTAGCACAGGCAGGCCCGGAGGGGCCAGGCAGGACAAGGGGACATAGACTCCAGCTGCGCCAGGCGAGATTCAGGTTAGACACGAGGAGGAATTTCTTCACTGAAAGGGTGGTTAGATATTGGAATGGGCTGCCCAGGGATGTGGTAGAGCAGCGGACCCTGGAGGTGTTTAAGGAAAGACTGGAGGCGGCACTAAGAGCCACGGCCTGGCTGACACGGTGGCGTTCGGTCACAGGCTGGACTCGACGAGCAGGGAGATCTTTTCCAACCCGATTGATTCTGTGACCACTCACCTTCAAGGCTCGGTTTTCCACTTATTTTATGAGTATACGGAGCCCCTGTGCCACAGGGACTGCTCTTCCCAAAGGCTCCCTAGGGAACCGAACGACACTCGGCCGCAGGGCGGCAGCCGGCCGGCACCACCCGCCCCGGAGGGGACGCTCCCTCAGGCCGCGCACCGCCCCCTCACGGCCGGCCTTAGCCCCGCCCTTTGCCCTTCTCGCCTCCCATTGGCTCTTCCCGCCCTCTCTCCGCCAATCCCCGGCCGCGCTGCCTCGCCTCTCTCCCTCCCCTTCCCGCGCCCGCGGCCGCCGGCGCGCGGCGAGGCGGGGGCGTTAGCCCCGCCCCTGCGCTGGACACGCCCCTTCGCGGACGGACCGGGTGCTGATTGGTCGACGCGGGCGCGGCGGGGCGGACGTGGGCGGGGCCGGGCCGGGGCCATGGCCGCGCCGGGGGCTGCGCGGTCCCGCAAGGTGCGTGAGGGCCGGGGGGAGCAGGCGGGGCTCGGCTCTCGTTCTGGGTCTTCTCGCCAGAGCCCGGGTGTGCTCGGAGGGGGTGAGGGGCCGTGGGGGGATCCCTCCCGCCGTCCGCGTAGCGACTCCTGCGCGAGGTCGGGCCTTCCGAGGCCGAGCCCGGCTTGCACCGCAGCCACCTGACGGCGGTCCTGAGGCGCTGTGTGCGGTTCTGGGCTTGTCTCTCTGCCCGAGAGACGTGAAGCTCCCAGAGTGGTTCCAGCGGAGGGCAACGAGGATGACTGGGGACTGGAGCATCTCTCTTACGAGAAAAGGCTGAAGGGGATGTGGATGTTCAGCCTCGAGAGGAGATGACTGAGAGCGGACCTTAGCAATGTGTGTGAATTGCTAAAGGTGGGTGTCAGAGGATGGATCCAGGCTCAGCTCGCTGGGGCCGCGCAGTAGGACGCGAGGCAATGGGCAGAAACCGATGCACAGGGAGCTCCCATGTGAACATGAGGAGGAACAGGTTGTCCAGAGAGGGTGTGGAGTCTCGGGTTAGGAGATATTCAGGAACAGGTCGTGATGCAGACCTGTGCCGTGTGTTCTGGGATGGCCCTGCTTGAGCCACTGTGGTCCCTTCCAGCCTCACCCACGCTGTGATTCTGGCTGTGTGATTGTGTGACTGTGATTATGTATTTGTGCTGTGTGCTCTGACCATAGTTGATTCTTAAAGTCCCCACGGTTCAGGTCTGTATTTATCAAGCCTGGTTTCCATTTGAAACGTGTTTGTACATCAGCCCTTGGAGTGTCCTTAAGTGAGTGACTGTGTCTGTAGAATGCTGTGGCAATTAACAAAGCATTCTGCTGTCAAGGTGTGCTTTGTGAAATGAAACTCACAAGTCTCAGGCCTTACTGGCCCCCTCCTTGGCCTGAGAGCTTGAAACTTCTCTTGAACTGATTCACCTCGGCAAAAGTTCTTGGAATTGGTGGGCAATAGTAGTCTTCAAGTGTGTTGTGAAAATACTTCATGAAAATCAAAGTGTATTTCTGTAATCAACAGGCTCTGTCTTCTGGAAGGCTGTCAGGAGCAGCTAAACTAACAAATGGAAGAAAACAGTAAGGCCTTATTCACAAATACTGTTTAAAATTGGTGTATTTTGGAGCCTTATACATGTCATACCTCACAATTGACAAAAAATCCTTGTGTGTATATATCAAACATTTTGAGCTTAAAGGTTCTAAGCAGCCCATGGACAGACAGGCACAGACTGAATAGAAATTTTGCATAAAAAAGTACAGATTTCAGTCTTCATCTTTTATTTATAAAAGATTGAATTTATATAGTTACTAGCTGTAAGACTGTTGAGTGGAGACTGAATTCTTCTTTGATGTAAAGTGTTATTATCTGCTTAACGTGTTTGTTGCAACCATGCAAAGTTTTCAGAAAGTTATTTTGTTTCATGATAAAATTAATTTTCTTTTGCTTGCTATTATTGAAGGAAAATAAGTTGGTTTTTTTTTTTATTTTGTTTCATATTAAGGAGGTTGTATAAACAATGAATTTCACTTTTTCAGGTTTGTCTTAAGGAAAGGATGTCATTCTGATGTCGAATTCTATTCCACTGAATCTGACGATCAGGTAATTAAATGACTCTTTAACACAGTCATCCCCCTTATCTAAAGAGAAGGGAAATTGGAATGCCTTGAGTAACAGAGGAAAGCCAGATTAATTTAGATCTTAATTAATTTGCATCTGAACCTGAAATTGCTTCTGCAAGGCAAGCAAGAGTGTCTGTGCTGCATCTTGCAGATAGGAGCAGATGGGCTTTGTGTGCAGTGAGTTTGGCTCTGACAAATGTCCTTAAGGCACAGGATACATTTTGCAAACACAAATAAGCTGCTGATGGACAAGGGCTGGCCCTCACAGAAGAGCAGTCACCCTTGTTTGGTTTTTGTGCAGGAAAGAAAGAGTAGCACGGAGTCAGGGCTGCTGGACTGGTTTTTCTGTAGTGCTGAGCCAGTTGTCTTCGAAATACAAGTAGGCTGTAGATAATTGTTTAACTGTACATGGAAATAAGAATAAAACACATACACATAATTAACATAAAATCCAGCAAAGGGACATGAGTGCAACAACACAATTTAGTTATTTTGCAGAATCTGCATGTTTGCAAACTTCCATGGAATTGCAAAGTCATACATTGGAAATGATACATTTTTTTGGTTATGAGTTGTTCTTTGCCAGGTGGCAGAGTGGGGTACACTCACATCTAAAACAGCATCTTGGTTTACTGAAACAAAACGCTGGTACTCGTTTGCTGACTGCAGTGTTCTTTGTGCAGGTTGATGCTATTCATAATGGACTTGACCATTGTGCAGCTTTACTGAAGAATGTCTTACACAAGGAAGCTACAGGTTGTACCTATTGAAAACACAGGTTACATTTTTAGGTTTTGTAATACTCTCTTTATTTGTTTTGTTGACCACTTTTTCTTTCAACTAATACTAGGAAGGGAGACTGTCCATAAACAACCTGGGAAAACAACTACTTTTAAAATTACTTCCAAGCCTTTGCTAACCAAAGGAAATATTTCCAAGAAGAGGGGGTTAAAAAGAATCATTACTCCTGCCCCTGTCCAAAAAGAAATTGGTAAGTGGGCTTTCTTAGGCTTGATTTTTTTTTTTTTTTATTCAAACAACACTGAGTGACTCCTCAACCTCTTGAGATACAACAAGGCTTCAAATAATTGTTGCTGTTTGTTCATAGGTTGATCCTGGGTTGAATCCACAAAAGGATGTATTGTCTTTTAGAAATCTTAAATGTTTACTAAATAATTCCTGAAATTCAGAGATGTTTGAACTTCATGTATAAGGAAGAAAGTTGAGTGTGTTTACAAATATCAGCATCATCAGGTTTATCTAGTAGGAAGTGTGGAGGAGAATGACAATACCCTTATAGCTCTTGGACAGGGAAGCATTGCAGTCCTTGGCCTCAGTTTAGGATCCACTGCTAGAAACTGGTCTGGAGTTCAGTGTCCAAGCCAGGCTTTTCTCAAAGAAGGATCTGTGGAAACAGGGAAGTGTGGCTAGAAATGACAAGAGCTCAAATGATTTAGTGGCCAAAGCACTGAATAAAAAGGTAGATGAAGTGCTGTTGGCTGAGTTGCTCCCAGGGGAAATACTTCACTTATTATCATTTCTGCCTCTCTGCGCCCTGTTTCTTCTGTGCAATTTCTAATCCAGTAGGTGGGTGGGGCCTGTAGACAGGTGTGTAGCAGAATGCCCATTGGGAATTGCAGGAAGTGAGCATGTAGCTGATATCTTCCCAGTGCTGTAAAATTACTGAGTTTTAATTGTACCTAAGCAGAGATTTTAAGAATTGCATTTTAGAACACACCTTCTGTAGGATACCTTCTGTGCTTCCTTCAAGGACAGCTGCCTGTCCAACTGGTTTAGGTTGCTCTATCTGGAAGAAAAAATTGATGGATTAATTTGCTGGTGAATCAAAATCTGACTGGAATACTGGATCATAAGATCTTTCTTTCCATTTTTAAGGGAGCCTGCCAGAATCTGCTAGACAATACAATGGGTTTGTGTAGATCAAGAAGACAGGCACCTTCAGACTGAGTTTTTTGTTCTTTCTCTACAGTGCCAATATCAAATAGAAAAGTTGCCTCATCTACCACACCTTCTACTGAGAAGGAACTTTCCAGTGCAGCACAGAATCAGATGGTTCAATCAACGCATGTGCCTTGCAATGAACACTCTCCTGGGGTGTATCAGAAACTGTACGAGCATGTGCAAACTCAGATGTCTCTGATAACTGGCCAACCCCCTCAGAAGAGTAATGAAATTCCTACTGTAACTCCTCCTCCTACCTCAAATCAGGGTTAGTGGAACTATTCATGTAGAGCTGACTATTTAAGTGCATGAGTTTTGTCCCACATTGCCCTGATCTATGAACGTTGTTTTCTTTTAGGATGTCAGAACGTTACAGCTTTGAATTATCAGTTACCTGCTTCCACATCAGCACTGTCCCTGCAGCATTCAGCTAATCCCTTATCCACTCAGTCAGTAAGTAAAAGTTTGATTCTCACTGTCAATAAACATTGAATTAGCACTGCCTATGTATTTATGCATTTACTTGTCGGTTTTCCTAATAATTTTCCTTTAAAAAAATTGTGTATTTCAAACTGTAGTAATGCACAGAGAAAATGCTGCTATTCAAAACACATTTTATGTAGACACCAAAAAATGAAATTAGAGGCATTTCAACTGGCTGCTTGTTTCTGCCTGGGGAATTCTGTAACGGACAACAAACATGGAAAGTGCAGGAAATTATTGATTACTATTAATTGCATTCTCAGGAATCCACACTAGGATCATTAACCAGCTCCTGATAGAAGAAATCATATATCATATGGAGCTTTCCCTGCCAATGATCAAGGCAATTATTTCTTCAGACACGCTGCATTATCTTGGAGCCACATGTTCAAATGCCTGTGTATTTCGGGGAATAGAATAGAGGTGATGGAGAATACCAGCTGCCACCTTGGGAAATGTGGCAGAGGGCTTCCACCTTGAATCTGTAAAGCTGTAGACTTATGTTCCATCTGCAGGTAGTCCATGTATTACTAGTGATGACCTTGATTTTTAAGAAATTCATCTACTTAAAATACTGAAAGGTAACAGTGTTGTCCTTCATTTTTTTTTTCTTCCCTGTTCTGGTTGGATTCAAGAAACTGCTGAGGTTTTTTCATTACAGAACAGTTGTAAAAGAACTGTGCTTTAATGTTGCCCATAACATTTAAGATAGAGGTAATCTAAATCAGATTTACATTTTAATTGCTCCTTATTATACATGAAAATTATTCAGTTACTAATTTGTAGTTATTCTTATAATTAGCAAAGAATTAACAAGTCTACATTGAGTCAGACAAGTGTGGTGCTGTTAGGGTTTTTTTCCTAAAGATACAAAAATCGCGTTAATTTTTTGTTTAATTAGAATATTCTTTATGCAGGGCATTCCTGTTGACAGTGCCAGTCAATGTGTGGCAGAGATGGGAGGACCTGTGGTTTGCCCAGTGGTTTCTGCTGCTCCTGCTGCTGCTGCACAAATGCAGTCTGGCACTGCTCTTCTTGGTGTGATCCCTTGTACAGCACCAGGAGCATCAACCCCTTCAGTGCCTGCATTGATCCCAACATCTTCTGTCACAGAGATGGCCCCAAGCCAAGGGCAGCAGATAAAAGAAGCAGACTTGGTGCGGTGCATACAAGCCCTGTTACAATCCCATGAAATGCTGAATGGCAGGACTGAACAGAGGGGCCATCATCACTGTCCAGCAAAACATGATGGCTCCTGTGACACGGAGGAGGATACTCCTGAAGAGCACAGTGAGGACATGGTCAGTGAAGAAGATGAATTGAATGTACTTGATGTATCTCCAGTGAGAGATACAAGCTGTAAGACAAGTTATGTGAAGAAAGTTCTAAAATCTAGAAAAGAAAGTCCAGAAGAAACAGCCCATAAAGTTAGGACTGTAAAGTATCTTATGGGTGAGCTCAGAGCACTGGTAGCAGATCAAGGTGAGAACATTTTCATTGTGTAGCAGATTTATTGCGTGCAAATAACACAAGTGCTCTATTAAAGAGTGAGCATTTCCGTTTCTGGAAGTTGTATGTGTCAGATGGTATGTGCCATGTTACTGTGGTTTCCACAACTGTAAAACCTTCAGGATTCACTCTGGATAAGTATTAATTTATTTTTGTAATGTTTTAATATTATCATGACAGCAAGATAAAGGTTGTTGCTATTTCATATAAAGAGCTTTCTCCTAAGAAGGGTTCTGGTGTGGACAGATTGCAGTAACAGTCCCACCAAAGCTGGTTGGAAAGAGGGTGGGTTGTGTTTTACTGAGGATGTAAAGCATAGTTTTCATAGTTAAGCTTAACAGTTTAAAATAAATACAGTTAAAGGTGAAGTTTTCTTGGGGAAAAAACCCTAGATACTATTAAATCACTTAGCAGATTGCTTAATCACATGTAAAATGTTAGTTGTATTACAGATTTATAGGTTTATGGAGTCTCTTTTTTCCCTCACTTCTTGCAGGTGACTCAGAAATGTTAAGGTTGATGAGTGAAATAGAAGACTCTATATCATTGCTCCCAGCTGTAGTGGGAAGTATGACTGTCCAAGCTGAAATAGCTCTGGCTTTGCAGCCTCTGCGGAGTGAGAATGCCCGGCTGCGCAGGTGGGGAACTCAGTGAGCCTGTGGTTACTGCAGGTGCCCCTAAAGCATCTTTAACTGGTGTGGTTTACATTGCCTTTGTTAAGGCTCTTCCCTTCTTGTCTGTGTAGTATTTATGGATTAGAAACTTTTCTGGTAAGGCAAAAAAAGCAATTTAAAAAAGCAATTATTAATACATAGCATGACTTTGGTATTTTAGTAGCATCAGTTACCTCATGATTGGGCCTTTGACTGAGTGAGGTCAATGCATCATTCTGAAAACTGCAGTATCAAGATAGTTAGCCTGCTCATATTCTTTTTGTAGTTTGCTCTCAAGTGCAAAAGTGTCTCTCATTTCAGGGGAGTTCTCAAACTGGGTAGCACTTCAATTCAGAACAGAGTTATTTAGTAGATATTTACCAGATACTTGGAAAGGGTCTTTTGTGTTGAAGAAGTACCAGAATGTAAGAAAAATGTGTTATTAAGACTTGTTTATATTCCTGAAGTATTACCTGACATTTAATTCTCAAAAGCAACTTCTCACCAAAGTAATTTAGAGTGCAGTCCTTTTGAGCATATTCTAATATTTCTGAATTTGTGCTTTTTCACAATTCATGTTTAGGAGACTAAGAATATTAAACCAGCAGCTTAGGGAACAAGAAGGCAGTGAGAAGACATCTGGACAGAGCTGCAACTATGAATGTAAAGTACCAATAATGTTGCTTGATAGGAGCATATTTGTTAAAGCTTTTTTTCAATAGATATTATTATTTATTTATATATCTGTAGTTTCATATGTCTATGTGTTGTGGCCTCTAGTAATAGCTGAGTTAAGTGAGTGTAATGCTGCAACTGTATTTGCATGGACTGTTGGGCCTTTTTAGACTCAACGTAGTGGGATTTGGCTCTACAGCTGCCAAGCAGATTATTTTTCATTATGTGCCTCTTAAAATGAACATGACTGATTAAATAATTAAGAAGGAAGCTTGAACTTTATCTTGCTGCAAAAAAAACCCCTTCTATCTGTAACCAAAATTAATATTACCAAGTTTATTTTAAAACTTAGTTTGGTTTAGAAATTCAAGCTACCACACAAAACACTTAAACATTTTATGTTTTACTTCTGGTAGTGGTTTCTTTGCAGTCCTTGAATATGATGCTCCAGAGTCAATTGAAAGAATCGCAAAAAGGCCTTGATTCACTGCAGGCTAAAAATGAAGAACTACTGAAAATAATAGAATGTCAGAAAGAAGAAAATAAACATCTCGCAAAAGGTTTTCATGATAAAGAAGAAGAATTGCTTGAAAACAAACAGCATTATGACATTCATTCTACCAAGCTCAAGATTGGTGTGTGTTTTCAATTTGGTTATTCTTTGTTCAGCATTTTAAAAGTGAGAAGAAATAATTACAAAGTTCTTCTTGGCATTTCAGAAATGGAAGAGGCATTAGGAACTGTGAAGAGCCTTCAGTTTAAGCTGGAAGCTTCAGAGAAAGAAAATAAGATTTTGGGCATAACGTTACGTCAGCGTAATGCAGAAGTTAAGAGACTGAGGGAACTCACCAGGTATTATTGGCTAAGCTTTTTTTTTGGTCTCCTGACATTATTTTTCTTTTAAAAAAATATTTATTCTTTCTTATTCCTTGGGGGTTGTTTTTCATACTGTGGATTTTACCTTAGTATCTTGGTGGTGAGAGGTCATAGGCTAAAACTTCTCTTTGCAGTTCATTTTGTTATAATGCTGCTATAACTTTGTTTTAAAACAGAGTTATCATATTCCATGACTTGGTAAAGTAAAATACTATCTGCCATAACTTATGTGAAGTCTTAACTTTTAATAGCAGATCTGCCAGTAAGAACAATTGCTGTGAATTTATTTTATCTCGCTCTTTTATGCTGAAAGTAGTGGCAAGCTGGGAGACATAAATAGCTTTTTGCAGATGCATAAAGGTGTGTATATACAATTGCTTTGGACATGTTGTGCACAGGAAACAAAACTGTTGTCTGTTGTGTTTATAGTTGGGACTGATGGGAACAACAGAGTATTTTTAATAGACATGTCAAATTCTTCAGCAGTTTAGATGCTTCTATGACTGCTAGCTGACCACCAGGTGGTGGTAGAATGATGTCACATTACATGTATTTGTGTATATGCTAGAGACGTAAACATTTAAATGTTCATCTTTTTTGACATAGAAAGCAGTAAGTTAGAAGAATTATTTCTTTTATTATGTTTTTTTAAATTTAGATGCAATGGGAAGAATAATTCAGAAAACCTTTCTTAGTGATTTTGATAACTGCTTCAATCTTCTTTGTAACAGTTTCTTGGCATCAGTTTATTTCATCCTGTGCTGCTCAAAGCAGGTACACAAGGAATAATCTGGAGAACTTCACTGGGCTGTGATATTTTAGTTACTTTTTAGCCACAGTGAGCTGAAGAAGAATTAAAAAAACTTGGAATTGGTTCACATTTGTACTGCATTTTATGACAATATGTAGCAAGTGCATTGCACCTTTGCCACAGTCTGATACAGCTAATGTTTTTTTTCTACAGAAAATTTTTAAACTATTTTTTTATAGTGACTGATTTTGAATCTGTCTGGTTGATCTTACCTTAACAGAACCTTGCAAGGCAGTATGGCCAAGCTTCTGTCTGACCTCACAGGGGACAATGTTAGACCCAAACCTGAAAAAACTCTCTCGAAATCTCTTTTGGAAGACCATGAAAAGCAGATGCAACCTGAGCCATTTCCTGGGAGTACTTCAGTAATGACTTACCTTAAAAAATTAGAAATGGATCATATTTTGATAGATACAGATCTTCAAATCCCAAATAAAATTGGAGAAGCAGAAATGCAAAATCTGTCCTATGAAAAATTTGCTGCTGAAGGAAGTAAAATTAACAGTACATTCACAGAAGAAGGAACATCTGCTCCCAGGGTACTACCAGCTCCATTGAAGCAAGATGCAGAAACAGGGAGTGATTCTGGGACTTTACTAGATGACCAAACCAAGTTGGATGAGACAATTTATATTCCACTGACTAGCAGCGCCTCTAAAAAACAGCAGCCAGTCTCTGGAAGAAGTGGTGTGCTACCCCAGAGCAGAGGGGCTTGCCAGAGGTTGGATTATTACTGTGATCTTCCAAGCTCCATGCAGCAGTATGGATGTGAGGATCCAACTGTACTGGATAAGTTAAGTGCTGGGTACAGTGTGAAAAAGACTGTGGAAAACACTCTTGAAGTTACAGGGGATAAAGCGAAGCCAGAAGGAGACAAAGTGAGACCAAGAGGCATTCCAAGTGGGGCTGCAAAAGATTTCATGGATAAACCAGACCAGCCTCAGCCTCGTACATACCCTCGTGCATCGATGCCATTTCCAACAGGGATTTCTCAGAGAACAGGCAGTAAAGTAGCTGATTTTAGTTGCATTTCATTTGATGATTTATCAGGGAGGTCTGACTGGAGTGCATCTTCTTTCTCAACATTTACGTCTCGAGATGAAGAGGACTTTAAAAATAGCTTAGCAGCCTTGGATGCCAACATAGCCAGGTTACAAAGGACTCTGCAAAGTAACATTAGGAAACAATGAGTGTGAGAAAGCAAAATGTGCTGCAGCTGTTAGGATAAATTAAGTTTTTCTGAAGTGCATTAAGTATGGTACTGATACATATATATTTCCTAGCTGTCTCAATTATGGATAGAATTTGTCCCTTTTTAGGCTGTGGTGCTGTTCCCCTTGAAGTGTACAACTTGAAATAACTGTCTTTTTATATAAAATAGAAATGGCTTTTCGAATTATGACTTAGTTTTATACTCTTTACTTGCAAAATTAAATGTACTTGTTCACTTGTGGGTTTTTTCCTTCCCCAAAGACCTGTTGTAAGGTGCCGTACATGAGCAAGAGGTTCCACAGGTAGAGGCCAGGGCAGAGCTAGTTACAGAGTAGCTCTGCAGGAATGCTGACAGTTACAGTTGCTAAGTCAGAATCAGGCTATTCCAAAAATAAAGGCAGCCATCAATATTTGATTTTTAGTGTATAATATATATTGTAGGAAATATACGGAACAATCCTTTTTCATTCACCACTGATAAAACTTTATATTCTTTTTGGAGCATTGTACTTGAAGGAAAAATGGAGAGTCCAGACAAGGGCAAGAAAAGAATCATCAAAGTTCTGTTGTTTTCTACAATTCTGTTATAGGGCATGCTTTTTACAAATGTTTGCCTTTTATCTAAAGTAAAAGGGAATGTAGAACCCGTGGATAAACACAGAACAGAAAGATGCTGAGGAACAGAAGCAGCAGAGCTGACACAAAGGAGGCAAACGAGGCTTTAGCTGAAAGCTGGCAAACCAGTACAGTTAGGAAAGCACCAGAATACACAGCATGAGGAAGGCATGGAAATTCTACAATTGTTGAGGTGTCAAACATCTCTTGGACATAAATACAGAGAGTCTGGACTGAATCACCCGAATTGGCTCTCACAGGAATGGGAGTGGAGCAGGGAATGATTCCAGTCTGTTGTTCTCCCAGGCAGGCTTTCCAAATCTCAGTCTCAAGAGTATGCATAATGTAAGTGTTTAAGTTACAGGTATGGGAAGCTGGTATTGCTACCATTCTGTGTGTCTTACACCCTCAGCAGTGCTTCAGAGCTGTTTTTCAGGCAAAATATCTTTGGAAAAGGAACAGCAGTATAAAGACCTCTATTTAAGACTGCTTTTTCTGCAGAATTGCTGATTATTTTTTTCCTAGAAAACATTGTTGTCCTTCCTGGCACTCTTTTCTTGTATGTTTCCATGTAGGAGAAAAGTCCGTCATGGTTATCTCTTTGAGTGGACACATCCTAAAGTTAGGATGCTGTCCATGCATTGTGCTGGGGAGCAGGTCTGTGATTATTTTAGTTACTGGTAACTGAGTCATACAAAGGTATGAAGAGAACACACACTACAGAAGATGCCAACTGGCACTCCTGCTTTGAAAAAGGAAAGTTAGACTAAATAGTGACTTCAGTCATGTAGAATGCTTTTAAGGCTTGGCCTGGATTTCTGAGTATTCTCCACACTCATTGTGCTCAGATTCAAAATAAGGTTGATGGTATGAAAGTGAACAGGTTTTAATTAAGTATTTATGAGTAGTTTCAGTGTAGAAACTAAGGAAAGTTTAAACTACTGTTATGGTGTGGGTTAAAGACAATAAACTCTAGTCTTTAGAACTCACAAGATAGCTGAAAAAAGATGGGAAGAATATTCACTAGTAGACAACTCATTCAGTTTTCTCCTTGCAGCCAGGACTTTCTCCATTTGAAGGAGGGTATTCCTCCTGGCCAAAGCTAATGGCAGTGTATGTTAAGGCAGCTGTGGTGTCAGGATGCCCAAGCACATTGTTCTGGTGTTGAGAGCATTTACACTCACTTTTACCTCAATGGGGGAAGATGTTTCATCATCTTACTTGTTTCCTGTTTGCCTTCACAAAGTCAGTTCTATGAAACCAGGAGATGACTGGGAACATACTCTTGGGCATAGTGGCATAGGAGCAGGTTTGAAATGTGCGTCCACTTCCAAGGAGGAGAAACTTAGAAGAGACAGGAAGGAGGAGACTTTTTTTTAAATGGTCCTTTGTTTTGTTCTCCAAAATGTCAGTCAGAGCTATAACAACTTAATGAAATGTAAAATTCCCCATATATGGGCATTATGAATGAGCACTGCTACATGTTCAGTAACAGCTGCTATGAAACATCTGTTGTATGGATTCACTTGGACAGCTCAAACTGCAACACCAGTACTCATGATTAGATATTATGAAAAAAGTTTTCATTATGAGACTGGTGAGGCATGAGAGGAGGTTTCCCCCAAAACTTGTGTATGCCCCAACCCTGTAAGTGTTTGAGACCAGGTTGGACAACAGGCTGTACTAGGCTTTGAACAACCTGCTGTAGGGGAAGGTGTCTCTGCCTAGGGCAGGGGTTTGGAACTAGAGGGTCTTTAACATCCCTTCCGACCCAAACCATTCTATGATTTTATGTAGCCTCATGTAGGTTTTTCGTATAAACGCAGAAGTTACAAGAGTTTCATTTTTACAAATAATATTCTGTGAAGTTGTCATCTGCACCTTCCAGTGATAGGGGAAGAAAAGGAACTCTTTAAAACATGCCATCAAGCTCTTTTCCCTTTATGAACCCTTTCCCTTGTGGAACATGGAAAAGATTGGGCAATACTCCAGAATACTCGAGTTTAACCCACATATAATTCCCTGCTCTGGTTTCTTGAGCAATAAGTGCCTATAATCCAGTGTTCCATTCCAAGAACTGGGGAATGGTAATGGCTCCCTGCAAACACAAAGGATTGCTGCCTTACTACTGTGTCCAATTCCATCAAAAACTTCATAAGGAACAAAAGCTGCCTTATTTGCCAAAGTGAAGCCAGTATTGCATCTGTGTGTGTTAAAGTTACCTGGGACACCAGTTGAGGTCAAGTGGCAACATCATTCACTTGCCCATGGAAGGGAGGTTTTAGACCTCAATATTTCACAAAATATTTAACAAAAAAAGCTCCAAACAACCCAGGGATTGCTGCTGTTACCTCAAGTACCTTTCTTGAGTCTCTGACTTAATGCAGGCATTCTTAACGAGGGTGGGTTTTTTTCTTAGAAGGGAAAGAAACATTTTCTTTGTTAGATCAGAGAAACTAAGGCAAAAAGAAAAAAAAAAAAAGTAATAGGTTTAGTCACTTCACAGTGGTCCCCAAATATTGTAGATGAATATTCAAGTTTGATCAGCCAGAACAGGGCTGCACACCTGCCACAGCACTAGAACTTAGAGATGAAAATGTCAAGTCAGATTTGAGGTATTAAAGTGGGTATGACACACAATTCAGTCCAAACACAGATTTAACTAAACCATCCTAGGTAGATCAGACTACCCACATTAATGATGTGTTTCTGTTTAAGCTCAGGCAGCCCATCTCAAGTGGTTCTTCAAGATTAAGGCAAATAGTGTTAGAGATAGCATCTGTCTTCCCCAAAATTCAGGGAATTGCTTCCATAATTTCCTTGCACAACAAAGTCCTAGAGTCTCTTCTCCTTCAGCCAGCTGCAGGGATATTCAGGAGTCTTCACTTACATGAGTCAGGGATTTTGCCTGCAGAGCCTTAGGTACAGAGGAGTCAAACAAGTAGGAGATGAAGTCTTACTGCTGAGCTTACTTTAACCTCTGCTTTAAAGTGAAATGAAGAGTCACTGTCACTTTCATGACTGTTCTTGCAGTTTGAGCTGTAACCAGACAGGAGCCTGAAGATGTCATGGGTTAGCAAAGCATCATCCCGGAAGTGATGTGGTGCCTGCTTCGCTTTTCTCCTAATTCTTACCTCACAGAAGGTAAATAGTATAAATATTTTGGACCAAACCACTACAGAAGAGAACAGCTTTTCCCCAGCCTTTGATTCGTATTGCAGGTGATCAGGTCTCTCTTCAGCATAAGCATAGGGTGAGTTTGTTGTTTTCTCTTTAAGGTTGTACACTTGTACACATATGGTATTTACATACACAGTATATAAGCTGAGAAATCTTTTTGGTAGAGAAGAAGATGGTTTCTTTAGTCTCCAGATTTCTCTTAATCTGTGAAAATGGATTGTTTGTGTGTTCTATAACAGTCTTGGGAAGTGTATCCACTCTAGCTTTTTGCCTTTTACTGCAGTGAGGAAGGGAAAGGTGCCTCTCTGTAAGCAGTCCACACTGCTTTCCATCCCAAGGCTTGGTGAAAATGCCACAGTTACACGGGGATCTTTTTCAGGGATAAAATCGTATGTGAGCAAGATGTGTCAACCATGAAATTCAGATTTACACAGATCCTGTGGTCATACCTAAATGCACCATCAGTGAACAATTTCACTATTTGAAGACCCAACAGCAAGCTGAACTGAAAGACCAATGCTTTCACAGACATCTTCTGTTTATCAGGGCACAGAATGGAGAGAATATTGTCCAAAGGTTCTCCAGTTGTACTTCTGGCCCAACAAGACTGGAGTCACAGTGCACTGTCATGCAACAATCCCCAGTCATGAAGTGACACCAGTAGTATTGCAAGTTCAGAGGCAGGGGCACATGGTGAAAATCTCCTTTTTGCATGCATGGGAATATCCATTACTGAAGTTTTTACACTGTGTTCCAAAGACAGTGTAAAATTGGTGCTTCACTGACTGCCTTTAAAAAGAGCAGCTTGAACTGCTCAAAGTGTAGTGGCCTTCTGTGCTACACTTAACATTATGTGGTTTGTAGGCTCTTTAGACATTTGAATGTCTAAAGACCACTTAGAAGTATTATTTCTTTTAAGACTCCTGGTTTTGTCCAAGTCCATGATGAATTCTGGCTATTTCTCTGCTGCAATCATAAAGCCAAAACATATATTTTCTTACTGCCTCCTCCCAGATTCTATTCTGTATTTAGAAGCTAGCAGTGATGGTTTTGGACTTGCAATTATGATATTAAGCTAAGTGTAAACTATTTTTCTTGGCCTAATCTAGAATATAAATAGCTTTAACATCAGTTTCTGGTTCCCTTTATTCCCTGGGGAATGCCAGTTCTATTCCATAGTTACTCTCAGTACTAAGATCATCCCAACATCACCCTTGCCCCAGCACCCTCTTTCCAAGAAACACAAGCAGACCGGGGCCAAGTACTCTGCTGTACTCCCCAAGACTTCAGACAGACAGCACTGGGAGGATGTTCCCATATACTCCCTGAACCTTCGTCCCCCTTCCCTCCCAGTCTGCAGAGATGCAGCAGTTCACCATGACACTGAGCTCTCTCCAGCTCAAGTGTCGTCTCCAACCAAAGTTTCCTTTCCATTCAAAGAATTTTCAGTGTGGCATTTTTATGTCTCACACAGGCCCCTGGGCAAGAACACGATGTTCAAGGACTACTGATTTTTACCTGCCTTCTGTAACACCAAACACATGGGAATGTTCTCACCTTGTCCATCTTTTAAACCATGACCCTCTTTGTGAGAGAACAGTGAAGCCACCCTGTAAGCAGTGAAGCAAGAGTTTAAGTGGCTGCTTTCATAGCAGCCATTTACTGAGGAACAACAGGCTCAGATCAGACTTTGAAGTGAGTTTTTTCAAAAGCACTCACTGTTTTTATTTTAAAAATACTATCCGTCACCAATCCAATTTGTTCAGGGTAACATATACTGAGCAAATATAGGCATCTGCCTGTTCAAGGTTCCTGGTTCTTCCCAGGAGCGCTCCTGAACAGGGTCCTGCAATCACTGCTGTGCTTTTAGGAAGCCTCTGAGAGTCACTAACAACCTTCCCTCTGCAAGAGGTAATCACACCTGCAATCACAATGTCATCTGAGATAACAGTGAGCAGTGTGTATACAGACTGAGGAGTCACAACCCTGCCCATTCATACCCTTTGTTGGGTGAACACACATCAGAGACTCCCGCATATGCCATGACTGTCTTTACTCCACTTTTGCCATCATAATCCAGCCCTAATCCTCACAAAAGGGTTAAGGACCTCCCCTGGGAAATCTCTGCTCTGAAAGCCAGGCTCAGAGCACAGTCACTGCAGCAGAGCTCTCTCCCAGCAGCTGGCTCTGGAAACAAGAGCAGGAATCATCCCCACAAACCCACTGAGAAGTCAGACACCGCTCATTCCTGCAGGCCGGCTCAGTCTGTGTACGGCAGAGCCCCTATTGTTGGTGCTGCTTGGGAAATATTCTAGGGAGTGTGTAATGGGTTGTGCTCAGATTCTTTTATCAGCGCTTAATTAACTGCAGTTACAACACATGTTCACCATTAATATTTTAAATTACTGAGATGTTTGCTAAGTCTATTCTGATGGCCTTCTTGGAAACTTCCACCAAAGGTTCCAGAAGTGACAGGACGTAGTCCTGTGCCTGCGGTACTTGGCCCCTTCTTGCTTAAGGGTCTTCAGGCATGATCTTGGGTGACATGTACATTTCATGCCCATGACAGTACAGAAGGGGCCATTTCTGAAAGTTATCTGAAGCTGATTTTCTTCCTTTGTAAACAGCTCTGGGCATTTCTAAACCACTGTTTTACTCGGCTACAACAAAAGCTGTTGTCATCCAGCCATGCTGCAGAAAGTGGTTGCATTGGATTTGGCCACATCTTCCAAATACACTGTTTCATCAGTCATTTCATCCCACAGAAGCCACAATTAGAAACATTTTTGCTCCTAAATTCCAGAAACAACTTCTAAAAGTCTAGAAATTTCCCCCCAGTTGGCTTCTTCAGCTGGATCCCCTCTGCTGAAGTAACTGAACAGCAGCTTCTTCACCTTTTAAACAGGAACACACAAAAAGCACTCAAAGTCTGGTCTGGATTGCCTTTTGCCGAGACCTGGATGACTGCAAATTAAAGTAATTTTAGAGTGCCTGGGTTTTGTTGAAAAATTGTTTAGGGCTCCAAAAATCAGCAAAAGAACCCTTCTCCTTTTGAAGTTTACTTTACAGGCTTGCGACAAGATTCATTACTTGAGTCACAAGGCTTCTAACTGATCATTCTCAGCCTGTGCTCAGACAGCCTGGTGGTGTAGTATGCCAAGTCACCAGGGTGGGTTTGTGGGTTTGCAGGATTTTAAAGAAGTTATTCTGGCAGTTTAAGGGGACATTAACTAGTCTTGTTCCCATCCACCTCTTGTGAGTATTGACAATTGAATCAAGGTTACAATTAATGTGTTCCTTCTGTGCATTATTACACTCAATAACATTGACAGACTGTGCTTTTTTCCTCTGGAGCAGTTTTGCATTTCTTGGTCTAATCTTTGTGGCTTTATGCTTATATATTGAAGCCTCTCCCTTTCCTTCCTGCCATACTTCTCCCCTTACAAATACCATGTTGTATATGGGTCTGCCCCCATCTTCATTCCAATGCAACCCTTACCAGGATAAGACTCTTCCTCGGTTATCCACTGGAGAAAACAAACTCTTACCATAATGGAATCTGAATGTCTCTGGTAGTTCAATATAAATCATAGCTCTAACTTCCAGGGACAGTCCAAGCCAAGTTCCCCAAAGAATGCTTGTAAAATCTGGTACTTGTAGTCAGTGTGTCTCGGCTCTGAGACTGTGAAGGAACTCTGCATCTCAGTTTTAGGATCAGAACCTGTATTTGTTAGATTATTCAGTCTTATCACTATTTAACAGAGAAACTAATAGCTGCCAGGATGTGTTAGCTAAGCTTGCAATCATTCTGGTCTTCCTACTCCATCCATAATTGATAGTAAATTGCAATATTCTCATATAAACTGCAATATTCTTTGGTCCCAATGGGTTCCCATTTTCCCATTTTCTAATTAGGCTGAGCAAGGAATTGCTGTTGAACTTCTTGCTACACAGCAGTTTTCAGCAGGATTTTTCATAAGCACTTTTCCCATATGTGATTGTATTGTTTGTATGGCAGCAGGATTCTGTCAGTGATTGCCTACCCTTGGATGTACCAAACACATTGGAGGAAATCATGCTCTTGTCCTATTTATTTTCCTTTCAACTAATTTCTATGTTTTGGTGAAAGCTTAAAAGATACCCTAGGTATCTGTAGAAGGTGGAAGTGGTGACTGTGATAGTCCTGATCTCAGAAAAAATTTCCATGAAATTCAGCTGGAGCTATCCTGGGAAAAGCCTTTCTCCTGTACCCCTGAGCTCTAATGCTGAACATGCTGCTGGCATCATTACATTGGATGTGCAATTCTCCTGAAGAGCTCAGAGCGCAGTGAAGTCTGTAAGTTTTGTGAGACATACATACAACAAAAACTTGCTTTGTTATATGACTTTTGGAGCTTTTTAGCTCTCCTGGTTAATTCTGATCATCTGGAATCATTTAAGCATGCATGAATGCTCTAAAGGTGCAAGGGAAAACAGTGCTGCCTATCTCATTAGATAGGAATAGCATTGCTTCCCTCATTTCTCAAGGAAAGGGCTTGGGCCCAACTTATTACAGTGACAGTGAATGGCAGTGAAAGTCGGACTGGAACTAAAACAGACGTGAGAGAGAGAGGAAGAGAGAAAGTGAGGGAGAGAGAGGGAGAGAATCAGATGAAATAGGAAGAAAATCCCTTTTGTAGATAAAGGAGGAAAAAACCTTCTGCACAACTGACAGCAGCGGACACCAGGACTGGTGACATGGTCCGTCTTTCCACTTCCAGGATGGCTGAGTCACTGGAACACCTGAAGGCCACCTTTACAGTTAGGTGTCCTCACAATTTATATTCTATCGCTTTTGGGCTTCTCCTCTCCACTTTTATTTCCAAAAGTCAGTTGCTAGAATGCCTTTGTTTTCAGTTTAAGCATGCCTGGACTGACAAAGGATTCCAGTTAGCTCTAGCAGGCACAAGGTATGTTGTTTCTTTGGAAACATCAACTCTAATTAAAACAGTAGTGCAGATGTAATGCCCTTGGGTGTTTCCAATCCAAGGCATATTTGGGAAATGGCATAATTTCTCATCGAAGTGTAAAGGTCATTTTGGGGACTAGTGGCATCACCTCAAGTTTGCTCAGTTGTAAATAAATTTCCTCAAAGTTTCAGTTTTTATCAGTACTGATATTCCATAGTTCAGTACTGGCAATGGAGCACTGGACATCCTTTGATACAATACATAATTTCACAGTCCTACTGTCCCTTCCTCATTACCTTCTCTCTAGACTGCACACATGCATAGCCACGTTAAAAGCAGATGATGTTACATGCATTAAAATGCTAACATTTGTTATTCAGCTTTATTGAAGCCAAATGAGTTCTGGACAAAGCTGATACCTCAGACAAAGATTATGTGTTCAGAGGAAAAGGGCTTTCCAACAACCATTTGTCCAGCTAAAGGCCTCAGGTAGAGGTGTGTTAACAACAGCCAATCTGTTAGTGCTTAGGCTGTTTTCAAACTATAATGAAAGCATATAATTTTTTTTGCTAAGCATTTGTTTTTAGATCTCTTTGATTAATTGTTTTCAACCTATCATTACATTTTCCTTAATGAGATTACCTTATTAAAAGCCATAGTTCCATGAATAACTAGCTCATTCGTGTGCTCAGTTCTTTAGAAATAAAGAAAATTATTTCAAATGTTCTCAGAGAAAAAAAGTCTTTCACACTAGAAAAACTGTTAGAGCTTTAATTACAAGTTTTATTGCAAATCATTTAGCACTTGAATGCCTGTACTGATGAATAGGAGTCTGATCTGAGTCTCAGACTCCAGCTCATTCTCTTAATTAATTATGGCCATTTTTCTGTGCAGACAACATAATTATTTCTATTGTTATGAGGCTAAAAGACTGCAAACTAGATTCTGTTTTAGAAGATGAGGGATATGTATAGAGAAAGAATCCTGAAAGTCTAGTACAAATAGGCAAAGAATATGTGTAATTAATTATTATTAGAACCTCTATTTAAAAGCAGGGAGGTTGAGATACAGAAAGCTGCCCAAATCAGATTACATTGTAAGACTGTGGTAAAGAAATTAAAATGTTTCTTGAGCTCCATAGCTGTGGTGAAAACATTTCCCTTTGATCTGACTAGGCTGCCTCTAATTTCCCATCTCCAGCTCACATGAGAGACACGTTTCTGTTCCTAATGAACCCGCACTCCAGTATAAAAGCAATATGTGCAGCATACAAACACGTCAAACAGTTCCAGTCGAAAATTAAACTCTGGCAGGAAAACATACAGGCTGGGGGGGTTTTCTGCAGTTTATTTTGGGGGTGGATTTTGGAGTCCTTTTTTGGTTGTTTGTAACCCCAGCCTTTTGGATGTTTAGGAAGTAATGAATGCAGTGTTTCAACTGAAGTGAGCATAGTTTCCTACTTACATGTATTCAGAGAAAGACAGCTGGTAGGAAGCCTCTCCTTTAAGGGGTAAAATTGCAACTGATTTTTTTTAATGTATATGAAAGCATTGGGAATTGGAATGTCTGGAGACCAACACTTTCTAGTCACATGTGGAAACATCTGTTCTTCTATGCTTCTCACCCCTATCTGGAAAGTGTAGCTGGTCAGCAAGGTTGTTCTTTCTACTGAAACACTCATCACTTCTGAGGTGGCCCATGAAGGTGCTTAATCAGCACTGCTGGGGAGAAAAATATGAGCAATAATCTGATTTAAGAATAACCAAGATGTACCAGAAATACTTCTAGACCTTAAAAAACCTACACCCCACTCATAAAGTTATCAAGGTATCTTTTGAGAGACACTTTCTGTGTAGAAGTAGGTTAATGAGTGTGGGAGGAACACTGACTCTCATCTCTTGCAGCGTGCATACTGATAAACAGCCAGATATTACCATAATTCATCTGGATCTCACACTTTCCAATTATCTTTTTCAGGACTTGATTTGTTTCATCTTTAAGGTAGGCATTTTGCAATAGTCCCATAGAAACATCCATCCTGATGAAAAGACACCAAAGATCTAGGGATGTAAGCAAGCTGTGGTTAGTACACGTTTGAAAAGTTGACAAGTTCGTTGGAAGAATCTGCTGGTTATGATATTTCTGTTCTGCTCTGCTCCACTCCTTTATTCTGCAGTTCACCAAAAACATATTTAAGCCTTTGAGCTGTCACAGCCATCAATCTTCAAATATTTCAAACTCATTCAAAGGAAATGTTTTTGAAAATAATAGTAAGAGTTGAAATCTGCATTGCAATGACATCGTAGTCTGTTTTGGAAATCAGAGATGCAAACTAGGCATCTTTTTCCAGATTAAGGCTTGGAAAGGTCTTAGTCGTCTGCTTAATGACTAAATAGTGCCTTCATGCTAAATACAGTGGCACACATATACCTACATATAGTTATACATGTACACATATAGAGGCAAAAAAATCCTACAGCCACAACATAATTTTTAAAAGACTCTAATATTTTGTTAATCCTTATGGTGGAATAACAGAGCATTAGTCAGAGTTTTCTGTATCCAAAGCACTTCCAGAAACAAAATCCATAAAGTGCACACTTTCAGCAGAGTCAAGTCCTGGCAGGGATCTACACTGGATGTCTTAATGAATGCCAGGTACAAAATACGTACCCACAGCTGCCGTCCTTCCCCAGCTAACAGCTTGTGCTGGAGCAGCTTCAAAGCTGGCTGTAGGCATAGCAAATGTATGCACCTGCACTGGGTAATTACTGAGCCTAATGCCAGTATGGATTAGCTTCAGTGCTCTTGTGAAAAAAGTATGGATTAACTCACAGCATTCAGCTTATTACAGCTGTCTTACTGCACATCCAGTTTTATGAGCACTTATAAAGCAATATCCATCTATGTTCTCTTTTGATTTCTGATGATGGAGTCCTTCAGCTGTGACATTGGAGTGTACTTCAAAGCTACCCCTTTGTCTGCTTTTCTCCCTTTTTTTTTCCATTTCAAACTCAACATTAATTTGTAGGTTGCTGCTCATGTCCTGCCACCACATGTACACCTAATGTCTATTTCCAACTTTTATACATAATTTACATTTTAATGTCTTTGCACTAATTTCTTCCTCATCATCTGGAACCAGTGGGAAGACTGGATATCCACACAAGACAGTTTAGAGGTCACTTCTAAAAATAAAGGCTTTGACAACCAGTGCAGTCTGCAGTGGGTACCCATCTAATGAGAGGTGCATTTAGACACTCCTGAACTTTGATCAGCATTGTCCTCTTCTGGAATAAATCTGGAAACATAGAAATGAACAGCTGCTACTTCTGTAGCCATTCTCTTGAGCTGTCCCCAAAACCACGTAAAATTATTCTTATTGCGAACTTGCAATTTCTTTTCTGTAAAAATGTAATAAGGATAAAAATTAATTTCAGCTCTAATTCCCTGTCTATCCTGTGTATGCCTGTTTTGTCTAGACTGTGAGCAATGAGAACCAGACACCATCTGAAATGTTAATTTACTTTATTAAGGAAATGAGACTTATATGATCCTGGTATCTGTCTGTGTCCCTTTAATAGCTTTTGAACTCATTGCCTGATTTCGAGCTAATGTGACAGAAGGAGGGGGAACAAGAAGATAATTGACCTACTACAAGTTTCAAGAAAATTAGAGGTTGTATAGAAGAGAGTGAGCTGTAAACGCCCTGAAAGCCTGCTGCAAGGATGCTGATGTAGTCTGAGATTATTCATACAGTAAAGATCTCTTACAAATTTCCCCTTTGCAGGAAAAAAACCAAAACCCAAACACCTAGAATATGAAATTGTCATTGATCAAGAAATACAAATAAACAGCAACCCAAGCCTGAGTTAGCCTGGTGCCCAGGGAATTAGTCTGCTTATCTGTCAAAAAGCAGCACCACATCTTGTGATGCACAGGAGGAACTGTCCCGAGAGTGAGACAGGGATCAGATTGTCTTGGTGTTGGGCTGGGGATCAGCCACGGGGACCAGGGCTGGCAGCCTGTGGAGCTGGCACTGCTTGGAACAGACAGTGAGCTGCATCCATGCTGGGTGAAAACAGAGTGTTTACTGTAAGTGTAGTCATTTGGATTTGGCTGCCAAAAGATTTAGAAACTACAAGGGCATAAAGCAGCCCATGACAGAAGTAGCTCTTTTGATCAGAAATTACTTGAATACCCAATGTTTCACTGCAGGGCTGCAGAGAAGAGATGCCAGCTTTGATGTCTGCAGATTCTCTGCTGCAAGGAAGACAATCTATTTTTAAATTACTCTTTTCCTAGCACAGGTGAAAGGAAGAGCGTAACTGGTATTAAGAAACTGCCCCTGGAACTGTAATTTGTAGTGACACTGTGCTAGAAGAGATGTGTTGTGAGTGCATACAAGCAGATACAGTGTATTTTACACTGAGCATGTGGGATAACACCAGGAAGAAGAACAGAGGAAGATCAGAGAGGAAAAATTAGTTGCATTTCTTTTCAGTACTATGTGTGTCTCTGGGCTGGTACTCATTTTTGTGCTCAGCCATTTTAAGCCCAAAAGTTCAGGGACACTCTGAAGTTTTTCTGTGCTTTGCTCAAGGGTGAACATGAGACAGAGTCAGCTGCTTTCCATCTATTTTCCTTCTCCTTGGGGAGCCCTGTTCCTCTCTAGCAGAGAAGGGAGCCCTTCCTTTGGAGATGGAGGAGAAGGTCTAACTCTAGGAATGAAAATTTGGCTGTCTATATGCTGATGGTGTTGTGCCAGCCTTGCTGGTAGTAGTTGCTGCTTTGGAAGTGCTCTAGAGAGGGAATGATTTTATTTAGAGTATAGTTAATTCATTTTCTCTCCAGAATGGAAACTGTTCACTTGAATGCTGCCCTACATCCTCTTCTCCAAAGCACGCTGTGGATGTAACGCTCCATATGGAGCTGAGCACCTGGTCTGTAACCAGGTGCTTTATTCCATCAGGCACGAGAGGGCACTGTTAAATGTGGTCTCCTCTCCTCTACATGAGAGGTTGCCTGAAGGAATACAAGAGAGTTTATCATATCTCCATGCCTGAGAGCTATGGCAAACAATTAAACTTTTTAAAGTTATACTTTAGACCTGTCTCCTCTGGTGCTGTGAGATGCCAACAACAGGAGGATGTATTCAGTGTGTTAGTAAAACTAATAAAGGACATAACCACTGTAACTTACTCTTTGCTTTGCAATCACAAAAAAGGAGCAAGAACTTGTCTCATTTAGTTCTTACCCTACATGCACATTCTAGGCATCCCTTAACCGTCCTTGGTGAGGAGATGAAGGAGGGCATAGGGGATTTTTCTAAGGAATAAAATTTAACCCAGCACAAATTACTCCACTGTTTGATTTCTTCTTCTTATAAATGGTCTCAGACAGGCAGTAGCCAATATTTATTTAAAATATATTTTCTCAGCACAGGGCTAGATTATGGAACTAACTCCCTGCCACAGGACACTTTGGAGTCAGAGAACTATCATGACTTGAAAGAATCGGAAACTTTTCCTGTACACCAGAAAACACCAAGTCTTCAAATGGAACAGGTTTTAGGGTAGTGCTCCAGACACAAGCTTTAACAGGGGAATGATTTAGGAAATAGGGTTCAGCTGCATCACAGCTTCTTATGAAGAAAGAGCTGGGCAGCCAGACTGACAGAATAACTTGGCACGGGTGAGGTGATGGCTGTGAGGCTAATAAACACTGATTTGGCACTCCCAGGCTTCTAAGGAATCACAGATTTGCTTCCTACTTGGTAAAATTTCCCTTGTGCTGATGAAGCTCCTTGTCATGCAAAGATCAAATGAGTTCTGTATTTCAAGTGAAGTGAAGCCACCAAAGAGAAGGACCAAAATGTCCTCTATTGCTTTTACATCTTATTATTACTAATCCTCATTTTAAGCACCTGAAATGCTGCTTATATCATGGCCCATGTGCCAAAATTCTTAAATAGTTGCTCAGTTGTCCTGTGAGCAAATGGAGGCCTTCACACTTTGTTCTCTAAGTGCTTTCTCCTCCCTGGTTCCCAGTAGGTTAAGATATGTATGAATAAAATACACAAATGTGTAACATAAAAATGCTTTGGAGAAGGTTGTGTTTAGCAAAACAAATGGCCTGACTTGGCAGTGGGTTATTTGTACTGCAGGAGGCCTGTGGAGCCCCACTGGGCGAGGTATTTTCACAGGTCTATAAAAGAAAATACTTTGCTTTGGGGAACACCTTCTGCCCCCCTTGTGTCACAGCCCAGAAGTGGAGTTGGACTGTGAATTGCCTCTTTTATGTGGAGTCAATTAGCTCAGCTAAGTGGCCAGATCTAACTTTCTTTGGTGTCCCCAAACCTTCCTGTAGTTATTTCTTTATTGATTTCTCCAAAAGCTACATTGACACAAACAAGATTAATTCGTGGCTTCTGCTGGTTGTTGGTAGAGCGGGGAATTGCATTTACTGCCTTTAGGAGTGCTATGACAGCCTCACTCTTCGTGTGGATGATGCAGTTTACTGTGTTTGAACAGGTAAATGCCACTCACTGTGTGAGGAAAGGTACAGTAAGAAGGCAGATCTTAGCTTAAAGTAAATAAAGCTTCACCTTCCAGCTAAAGGAAAACTGGAAAATTTTAAAGACTTTTTAAATAAAAACTTGATCCTGCAACAGGAAGTTGGAGTTCAAATTAGAGTATCAGTGGGAATTTCGCAGGAGGAGGAGTCTCCCTATGAACTGTAAGTTTCCAACCTGCTCTCTGGCTTGGAGAACTCAGTGTGTCTATGGTAAGTATTTGCTCTACACACTTTAAAATGCCATGGTGGGAGAAGTGGATTTGAAGCATATGAAATTTTCTTGGTCTTCTGTAATTCTTGGTATGTTGACAGAGCAGTTAATGAAAGGCTGTTTCAGCTGACCAGTTGGAATATGGATAGAGAATGTGCATGTGGTGAGGAGATCTGCATTCAATTACCCTCCTACCACAGACTGGCTGCAGACAAGACAATTATTCTGTGCCTCAGTTCCCTAATTCTAAAACAATGAGCTTCCTTTGTCTGACTTGTCTACGTAGAGGAGATGCTCCTTGGGGCACTGATTGTCTCTTAAAATGTTTTTTGTTTTACTAGTTAATACAAAGCAGCTCTGAGCATCTGAGTGCTACTGGAATTCTCCTGCTCCTAATCAGAAAAAGTGGTTAATTAGTCATTCCCTGGGTTTCATTTTTGTTTTCTGTATCTAATCTTGGAAGAAATGGGGTTTTTTCTTGAATAACAGTGTGACATTGTATTTTTGGAAAAATGTCTCACGTGATGTCTTTATTTCCCTTTTATCCTGCTCCACCACAATTGAAGAATGTCAGCAATGGTAGTCCCAATTGCCATACTAAGCTACGCAGACAAATTTTTCTTAGACCAAAAAATTTTGTTCTAAACAAACACATACGACTACCACTGCAGAACTGCTTCATAGCCAGTTATCCCCCTGTGCATTAAGTTAAACTGAAGCTTTCAGAGACGATTTGAGATGCCAAAATGTCACTAGCCTGGGTGAATTTTAATGCAGTCTCTTGTGCATGTGTGTCACTCACATTAAAAATATCGTTTTGGCAGAGAAGCCACTTGGGATGACTTAAAAATATTTGAGCAGATAACGAGGAGACGTAACAGTCACTGGAAGCATTTCCAGCTTGGTATATTTAATTAGACCTTATGACTGAAAATTCTTATGATCATCAGAAGATCAACATTCCAACTTATTCCTGGTTATATTTATTAAATATTTCCTTTTTTGGTCCTTAGCGTGAATGTTTGGAAAATTGTTAATCCAACCCACTTGACTTCACTGGCACATTTTACAAAAGGAGGAGGAAAAAATGTGGAAGCCACTGAAAACTAAAGGGTTCTTGCTTTGGAGAAAAACAAAGTTCAAGCCAGTGCTGCAGACTGGCTGGAACTCTTCCACAGTTTTAAAAGGAAAAGACCCTATTGAAGGCTCTTTTCACAAAACTCCTTTGCTTCCTTTGAATAAAAGAGGAACCAAGCACACTTAGCAGTGTGTAAAACACATTTCTTTAAGAGAAGCCAGCTTTATCTTCAAGTCCCAGCTAGTTAATCTGCTCAAACTCATTTTTAACTTAAAGTCTGAGAAATCTGACACCACCACAGGGACTTAAAGCTTTTAGTCTAGATGGAATTTGCTGACAATACTTTCAGCTAGGGCACCAATAAAGACAGGTTGGTTTCTCTCATTAAGTTTGGTAAAAAAGAATGTTTTCCTCTTTCAGGGAAAAAGAAGGAAGGGGATAAGTATTCATTTTGTCTCTCTCTAGATCTGTAAACGGTACTAGCTACATCTGTATGGTATCTTCAGATACGGGTGCCGTAGCTGAATGATGTGCAAATACAGTTGTTTTGGAAGTGCCTGGGAAATCCTGCATTCCCCTCCTGGAGGGGAGCGTTCTCCTGAATAAGTTGCATATTTTCACTTGCTCTGCAATAGACATCTGGCTGTAAATCCAGAAGCCTGAGTATATCTACAGTGTAACTGAGATTGGCTTCCAAAATTTAGATAGTGAACTACTTGTGTGAAACTCCTGCTGTGGGAGGTTGGAAATCCCGAATGTGCACTGGAGCGTGGTCAGGTATGTGCTGCATTCACAGGTAACTATAATATGTTCTTGCATTTCTACTGCTTGTGTATTGGTTGATAACTGAACATAATTTCCTGGCAAAAGCTTTTAATTACAAATGCTACATTACTCTCCCATAACTGTTGGAGTTACCTAATCTAAGCTTTGCCAAATAACAATTTTATTGCCATGAGTTAGGTAACCTTCAAATATATCTCTCAATTTATCATGTTTACTTCTTGTGGGTAACAAGTCTGTGTTATATAACACTCGCCAGACATTGTTTCTATTGCTCTGTTCTTCACTTTCATTCCCAAGGGTTGGGGTATTCGCATTCTTTAGCTTTGCATTAAAAAGAAAAAAAAAAAAAAAGAAAAGAGAACAATAAAACAAGAATACCGTGCATCTCTGTAATTATGCTGTAGCCATGTAGCCATGACCAGTGCTTCTTTCTTTAGGCTAGAAATTGAGATTAGAGACTGAAGGTTGTAATAAAAGTAAATTATACTCTAGCTGGCTTGGCTGGTCTCTGTATGCATAGGAATGGCCACTAACTCCAGATGTAATGGAAGCTCTCTGCTGTAGATTATTGAGCAGAATATAACTGTGCTTTAGTAGAAACAGTAATAGGCATATTTGCTGAATTTTTCCAGCCTCTGATTCATCTCAAACTCCCCCTGTAAGTTTGAACTTATCTCTGCTGAAGTGAGAGCTTTAGGACAAAAAGCTATGTCTTCCCTATGCGCAGGCGCTGTTCCCATTCCATGAAAAAGGACAAAGCTAACTGCCCAGTGCAGAGTGGGAATATTTTCCTTCTGTTGATTGTCTTTACAGTGTACTCTACATATCAGGATATCAGGAAAAGGTTCTTCACCCAGAGGGTGGTCGGGCACTGGAACAGGCTACCCAGGGCAGTGGTCACAGCACCAAGCCTGGCAGAGTTCAAGAAGCATTTGGACAATGCTCTTGGGCACATGGTGTGACCCTTGGGGTGTCCTGTGCAGGGCCAGGAGCTGGACTTTGATGACTTATCTATCACTTCCAATTCAGGATGTTCTGTGATTCTATGATTCTATGATTCATCTGCAGGGACAACCTAGCTTCAGTTCGTATCTGTTTCTCTGTGTCTGTTTGCATAACGCAGCAACTACTCCCTGTATCCATCACTCAACTTACATGAAAACCAATAGCACTCTGCTGACAGATTTCATTCAGCAACAGTCAGAAGTAGTTACTGGTTTTAATGCTGTAGTGTATGAAAATGGAAATTCTCTGCCACCACCTGTGGCTTTAGAAAAATGAAGATGCAGAATATTTGTAGTTCAACCAAATATTTGGTCTGCTAGTCTGAACAGTCAGTTAGTTTGAAACACAAGTTGTGCATTTTAACTGCTATTAAAATCAATAAAATTGCTAGATTTTCTTTGTTTATTCTGCTAGCATATGTTATTCCAGCCTCTAAATACAAGATGATAAAATAGCTGCTGATTTTCCAAATCTGAAATTTCCCCAGCAGCCAAATGCTTACAGCTCTGCTGCCTTTTCCCATCAAACATAGAAGTGTAAAGGCTCAGATACCTGTACAAGTCACCAGATAGGCATAAACTACCTGTGTGGTCTTTTGCTGGCACATCTAATTCATTTTTCTTGCTCCTGAGCTAGTAAACCAATGCTGGCCTAAATGTTGTATGTCGATGTTAGTACTACATAGTGTCTGACCTCTTGGCTTCCTCCCTCCTTACATCCTCAATCTCTATTTGCAGCATGAAATCACAGGCTTTTAATGCTTTCTATGTTCACAATCAGCAAAGACATAAGCAGGATGAGGATGAGAATTTAGTCTGCCTGCAGATTTGGGAAGATATTACAGTGGTTCCCTTTTTAGAAGATTAACTTCTAATCTCAAGAGGCTAGAAACTGCATTGCTTTTAAAATGAGTGCTTACATTCTGAAAAAAAAAGCCAAACAAGCTCTTGTGTCAGAAAGAAAAGAAAGAATGGACTCTGGGAAATGGACAAATGTGTTACTTCCCAATAAAGTTAATTCCTAAGTATCTGATTCTAGCAGTTTCCCCACTTAATTAGGCATCATATCAGGAACAAGCCCTAAACTTAAGCAATTTCTGGAGCAGAAGTTTAAGTGAGAAGGCAGCACATATCAAGATACAATTGTGTTTAGGTACCTCCTGAACTTTATCCTGAAAGGACCCTAGAAGATTTTACAGAAAGTTTGCAACTGAAAGAATGAATGGGGAAGAAAGCACAAGGCAAAAGGAGAGGTTATCTTTACTCCCTTTGTGCAGTGCTGCTCCTTGTACTCCTAATCACCTGATAATCATCTGAACCCCGTAGTTCAGATTCAGTAACTCACTTTTCCTAACACTTCATCTGGGTAACTTCATCCTTCACTCATTTCCTGTGCCCTGCCCTACAGAAGCTATATAAGTTCTATGGGGGGTTTGCTGCTTACAGTCCGTGGCTTGTAAGCTACAAAAATCTAAATGTAGGTCAAGATGAATTGAAATCTTTAAACACAGCCAGCCTCTGTTTCCAAAACACGTCCCTGGAGCAGCTGCATGGAGGATGTTTACAATTAAAAAACAACCCTCAAGCAGCCAGTAAAGAATGCACAGGATTACTGTAGCCAGCAGCATTCATTAAATGTCATATCTGAACTTTCATTATCTTGAGCTTGATCAGATTTAAGACCAGCATTAAAGAAGTGGAACTCTTGACTTCCAGCACCCTAGAGGGCTCTTATGACAAAGGCCCAACTAGAAGATAAATGGTCCCAAAGGGACTCTGGGGGTGAGCTGTGACTGGACACAAAGTGTCATGTCATGCTGGTTTCTACTAGGATGGGAGATCCCTCACTTTTTTTTTCCCTTCTTGATCTAACTTGTGCAATAAAAAAAAAAAAAACCAACAACAACAAAACAAACCTGACAAAAAACCAACAAAACAACGAAACAGAACAGGAAAAAAGATGAGTTCTGCTGAAAATGAGTCAATCCCTTGAAACCCAGCAGGGGAACCGTCTGCTCTCCTTATGGAACTCAGTGGCTTTCATCATGATTCAAGTGCCTCCTACTCCTCCCTCTCAGCTGAAGGCAGATGTGGGTTCACTGGCAACACTGGGCCTTGTTCTTTGTGAGTGTTTAAGGCCTGAGCAATCATTTTAAATTGAAAGCAGAGACAGTGATATTATTACAAGATTGTCTAGAGCAGCGATTCCCAACTGGTAAGACATGAGAACATTTACAAGGAAAAGGTTTCATGAAGTCTAGGCTAGAAATTAGCACAGAAAAGCATAAGCATAATGCAGAGCACCATCTTCTTAACAGTTCAATATGTTGAGAAGAAAACTCCTTCCAAAAAGGTGTTGGCAGTACAGTCTTCAGTCAGACCATGGAGAAGGTCAAAGCAAGCTTGTCCCTGGCTCTTTGGTTTTTGTGTACTTTCTGTACTTTAATGCCAAATAATCATTTACCTGCAGAAAACAAGTGTTCATACAACAAGCATCTTGGTTTTAACAGCTCATGTGCTGATGGGTGTGTAGCTGTGGAACTCTGTGTGCATGCACTGCCATCTGAAATCCACTATAGACAGACAGTCATGCACGTCACCAATGATCAGGGATGTATGTCCATTTGTTTTGGAATAAAGAGAAAAACATCTGGCAATCCAGAATATGCCACAACCATGCACTGAGAAGGAAAAATCCCAGGAGTAACAGTCTGGCTGGATGTAACCAACAAGAAGAGAGATCTAATGGAGCAAGTGAGGACTGAGGTACTCAGAAACCCTTGACAATAAAATTACTTTTCTTTAGGATTCCCTTTTTAGTGATTCTGGTTTAAATAAAAATAAATAAATAAGTCTCTATTAACCTATTTTCAAAGTTCCAGAGCCTTTAAAACAGCAAAAGCATCTTGTTCTCCTAACAGAGAGTCAATCTAAAGGACTTAGGAATAAGAAAACTATCACTGCCTCCTCCTGAAGAGGCAGCAGCAATTCCCCCCCAGTTCACTCACTTTGTACTGCACCTGAAAAAGTCAAAAGTGATGGCTATAACCTTTCATGGACTCATACTGGTAACTGCTCTCATCCTTCACAGGAGCTCAGGTACCAGGAATGATGCACCAGGAAAAGGCAGCATCCTGCACTGCCTCCCTGTACAGCCTACTTGGGTTTCAGAACATGTGCTCTATAAATGGCAGAAAAAATTCACCTCAGAATCAAAATGGAAAACATTGAGGTCTCTGCAAATACAAAACTCTTGACATCACTGCAGCCAAGAACAGTTTTGCTGTGACTTGCTTATCTTGGCCACATTCTTCTGCGTTGACGGCTGTTGAGATGAAACAGTGAGAGGAGAGAAGGAATTGTAGCCTGGGCGGTGGTTTGCTCCATCACCCGTAGAGGTATCTCAGTGCCTGGTGAGGAGGCAGGTTCTCTACAGCTTGAGCTTTCCTTTTTATGTAGCAGTTCAAAACCATGGATTAACATACCTAGCAGCAACCTGTGGCACAGAAGAATGTAAGAGGACAGAAAATAAAGGCTTTATGCATAGAACCTGGGCTTTTTGTATGTCTATCCCTATGTATGTTTATGATCTGGCTGTAAGTCCATTTCAGATAGGCAGTTGATTGGGTTTTTTACATGTATAAATGAAAAAAATTTAAAATATTAGAGTAAAAAGGCCTTAAGTTTGTAATGTATGTGACTATCCTACCTTCCTCTTGAGAGTCTTCAGGTCCACATTATAAAACAGAAGTTCTAAGGTCTTATTGTTGAAGAGAATTCAATTTGTCCCCATCTCGCATTTGCTCTTCCTTCTACACTACTTTAGCACTTAACACAATTAACTGTAAACGGTTTATTAAAATAAATCCCCTGCCCCAGATTTGGACGTCCCTAGGCAGATGTGCCAGTGCATGGGCCCTAGGCAGGCCCTGGGGGTGGGGGAGGCAAGGGCAGCCCTGAGTCCCCTGTGTGCCTGAGACAATGCCCTGTATCTGCCACCGGGGCAGCGCACGGCAGGGATGCAAACAGACCCCTACACTCTCCATACACACCCACATGCACTCCCCTAGGGCATCCTATCCAAATCCCATGCAAACCTTCATATACATCCTCTGTGCTCTCCCCTGTATGCAAGCTATGCAGTTCCTCCAGAACACACACACAGATCTCACATATGTATTTCATTCACGTCCCAAGGAAGCGCATAAGCACGCTCCTCTACACTTCCCATACATGCACCCCATAGATACAAGGTCTATAACCCCCATTTGCCCGTTATACAGCCACCACGTGCCCACAGGCTCTGCAGTGCACGGCTCATATGGCACCCATGTGCACCCCTACACACTCCATATACACCCCGCACCCAGCTCTGGGCGCCCCCCATCCGCAGCCGCCCCACCTGGGCGAGCCTCGCTCCACAGGTGCTGGGCCGTGCCCCTCCCTCCGCTGGCTCTGGCGCACCCGGGGCTCCCCCTGGACCCCCGGCCGCTGCCGAGTGAGGCTCCGCCGGCAAGGAGTGAAAGGCAGCCGCGCCGACCGCAGGCGCTATCGCCGCCGGGCACCGCTTCCCCCGCGGGCTCCGCTTCTTCCCCCGCTGCCGGCGTGCGCGGAGCAGCTGAGCCCAACCGAGCCGAGCCGAGCCGCAGGTGGGCTGTGGCCGGAGCCGCCGATCCGGGGCTGGGCAGCTCGGGGTGAGGTGGCTCCGGCAGCGCTACCCGGAGCCGCGGGGCTTTCTCTGCCGGCTGCGCCCCGGGACGCGGAGGGAAGCTCGTGGGCGGGCACGGGTGGGGGGTACCGCGGCATCCTCCTCAGGGGGAGGTGAAGTAGGCGGAGAAGGAGGAGGAGGAGGAGAAGAGAGAAACCTGCTTCTCCGGAGGGACGAGGTAGTGGCGTTGCAGAGAGCCAGCCCAGCGGCGTGAGCTGCGGGCACATGCTGGTCTTGGAGCACCGGAGCCGCGGTATTCCTGCGGGTGTCTCAGCCCAGCTCCCGTCCCTTCCCCTGCGAGAGCGTCAGCTGGGCTCAGGCTCACCTACGGCTCCCCTCCCGGAGTGCATCCGAGAGCAGGCAAACCTGGTAGTAAGTACTTGTCATCTTTTATGTATGTTTTTTTACAGTTTCATTGTTCTCTGCTGGCAGGTAGCAAAGGATTTCTAAGATCAAGCATTTATAGGCTCGCCTGTAAGGATAATCTCTCTGGCTCTCTCTTGGCCTCCTGAGCCTTTCAAATATAGAAGTGCATAAGTGGAGGCACATGTAGCAACGTTCCTTCACTACACACCTACATCTTTAATGTTTCAGACAAAATGTATGTGCTGGGACTTTGTTTTTTTAACTTCTGCGGTTCTCAAAGTAATTTGTATCATGTTGCACAACATGCTTAGCGTCTCAGAGAAGGATAAATCCTGGTGACACCACTTAAACATCCTGCATGAGGATGGGGGAAGGAGATGAATGTTTAAAATCATTAACTTGGCAGAGGCAGGGAAATCACTCCTCTGCTGCCTCCACGCTATGGAGCAATATGCTTTTGGGGATTCTTTGCCTTTTAATCCTCTTTCCTGTATGTGCACATCTGGACTCTGGCCTGGCACTGCTCCCTGCACTCAGGCTGGAAGGGAGTGGCATAGCAGACTAGCAGAAGCTGGAGAACTGGGGTGAAAAAACAGAGGATCCTTCCTTCCTCTTACACTTTAAAGATACCTTTTTGCACTAGTCTTGTCTTCTGTAGAGTAAATCCACAGGAATACTTCTCCTAGAGCGAGGAAGTGGAATCAAAAGTTTTTTGAAGGCTGCATTATTCTCCCTACAAAGGGATGGCTGAGAGGATAAGTTCAAACACCTGATTCTGCACCCTTCTTCTAAGGGGTTTCCAAGCATTTGGAGGGGGGGGTGAGTGTGGAGTTACATGACATGCAGAAGGTGTGTTCCCCACTAAGACACTACAAAATTATTCTACCTCTTTGTGGAGTGCTGGAAATGCGATTTCTGTCAGTAGAGCTATAAGAGAAATAGTAATTTCTCTCTCATTTTAAATCCCTAAGAGAACTACTATCTTCCTCCCCCTACTCCCTGCACACATCTTTATTTTATTTTATTCTGCTAATGTCTTGCATTATTATTTGCAAAATATGATATGTGTCTTCCTGTGACACTTTATATTTGCTGAGATGTTCCTGGAACTATGTTCTAGGAGTCCATTTTAGGAGCCTTCCATTTTTAAACAAAAAATTATCCGTACTAATAACTGAATAGTTAATTTTCATCTGGCACATATCCAGTATTTTCTGTTTCCTCAAGTGATACTGTTCTTCTGTAGCTGGTCACTGTGTGTTCTGCAGTTCATAACAAAGTGCTCATGATAACACATTTCATGATACACTAATGTGACACCCATCCTTAGCCTTTTGCAAATGAATGCTACAGAACAAATGTCTTAACTCCAAAAGTAACTGGAGTGACTTCGTTGGTTGTAGTAGGAGAATGTTTGCTACCAGAGGACCAGCCACTAGAATGACAGGCATCATGCCCTAATGACGTATTAATGGCATTTAATCTTTTTAGATGGACTTGAGCAGAAAGAAAATGCCTGGTTTAATAAACATCACAGCTAGAATTTTATATAAACATGGGAGGCCCACACCAGTTAATATCACTGACCCCATTTTTATTGCTCTTGTAGGGAAGTCTTAAAAGGTCTGCTGCAAAGAAAGTTATAAATCAGATACTTCTGCTGTTGCAAGCATCTGTCCATAGCTTTTTAGTTGCCCTGCTGCCTGATGCAAAGGAGGATGAAGGAAATAAATCAGTGAAGTCCTGTTGGTTTGCTTGTATAAGGCTGAAAGAGAATTTTTAAAGTCTGAAATAAAGTGGGATTACATATTACCATTGGCTTAAGTTAAATGTAAGAGACGCATAATTTTTCACCAGTTTTTGGTCTGTTTTGTGTTCTCTGTTCTCCCTGGCTCCTCCTTTAAGTTCATTAGGACTTCCTCTGGACGATGATCCGATTTTGACAGTCAATCAAAATCCATACCAGTATCCTTATGCAGGCCAAATACACTGTACTTAGAAACACAATAAACCAGCAGCTACAAATTACTTTCAGAGCCCTCCTAAAACAAAATGCAGATGTAAATAGAGTTCAGAACTGCTCCAAATGCTGTGCCTTAAAGCTGTGGATGTCTAAATCCAGAAAATGTGCTCAGGTCTATCTGAGAACCAAGTAAGGAGATGGCTGAAGTTTCTGGTTAGACTCTGGAGAACTGGTAGCCAGCACCTGTGGTTCTTGGACTCTTCTAGGTAGTTTGAATTCAGGTCTGAGCATGCGCTGGAAGTGATCCTGGTTTTGCAGACAGACTCATCTCCTCTCATTCATAAACTTGTCAAGTGCATAATAAAACATGCTGTGGTTGTTTGCTTTCACTGTGTTCAGAGCTGTCCTCAATAGCTTTTCCAGACTTTATTCCACAGGTGTGAGTTAGGAGTAATGAAGGTAATTTTTTCTTCCCTTGGCTGGTTAACACACTTTTCTCTTTTTGATGCTAAATTACTCTTTCTTTTTTTAATGTCCAATGGAAGATAGGTGCTCCTTTCTCTCATGGCTCTAGAAATGCATTGCTGCACCTGTTGCAGTAGACTTTTTAAACTTTTCAGTGGCATCCACTACACCAAACAGGATCTTAACAAGCTTTGTACAGCTGCCTTCATCCCCTTCACTGATGGGAATGCTTCCATGATGTACTTTAGAGCTACATAGGTTGTTTGGATTTCTGCACTGGATGCAGAGAAGATATGATTAATCTATAGTGCTGAAAAGCATTCACTAGTGAAGCTAGATGGATCCAGGTAGGATGGACCTGGAGATTTTTTAAATTTAGCACAGCTTTAAATATCATCTATGTTGTCTGTGATTACAGTATGGGTTTTGCTAAAATCTGTGTCTTTTCTGAGCAATTGTACAGCGTCTATTGAGTGTGCTACAGCAAGGTCTGTCTCTAATAATGTTTTCATTAAGTCTCTCTACAGACAGAAGAGTAAACTAATTGCCAGACTAACATGTCATTTGGCTCTGTGAACACGCTACTGAACACTAACTCATGAATGGAAACTTAAAAGGCTCATTAGCAACCTGCTACATGAAAGAAATTCCAAAGTGAAATGAAAATACATTTATATTCCTGTTGTTGTTGTAGCTACTAAAGCTGATATAGAATTCCAGTATAGTTTTTGTGGAAATCTTAAGTAATTTCATGAACATTTTTGTCTCTGAAGTTTCAGCAGCTGCTTCTTCTATAAAAGCTAGGAATAACTAGTTCTACTTTAGTAGGAATGAAAGGAGAATTGAGCTCTATAGAAATGAGGAGATTAGAGCTCCATGAGGCATATACCCATTTAATGCTGCTGGAGCCCAAACCTGCTTGAATAATCTTAACTCTCACTTCTAGTGAGCAGAAATTCTAGAGGAAAAAGAAAAATTCCCTTAGTGACTTATTAACAAAGGCTTTTCAGGTTTGCTGGGATTTATCATGTGAGCCTAATCTACCTTTTGTTCATCCAGTTGGCAGGCTTTAAGATTTAAAAGGGTCTGCAGAAACTCCTCCCCCAAACTCCTTATTTAATTAAAGAGGCTTGGTGCATTATTTACTTTTGAGTCTTCCATTTATGTGGGAACAATGAGTTGGGGTTAACATATTGTAAAATATTTGTGAACGCTGCATTATAAGCAGGGCAAAGAAACAAACTTTGGCTACACCTTCAGATTCACACTGGCCTATATGGGTTCAGTGAGAATGACTGAAAGTGAGGCCAGTCATATGTAAATACTAAAGTATAAATACAGGTGTGTAACTCTACAACAAATTTCCCTGCCTCTGTAGGTGATTTAGAGGGCCTGGAGGAGAGTTGGTTTCATTTGCTTCTATGAAAGCTCTTCAGAGTCATCAGATACGCAGATCAGGCCTTGCACACACCAGTAATTTTTATATTTTGCTTTGGTAGTTCATCAAAGCCAGACTGGTAACTGTAGTTCTCTCACTAGTTCCCCCAGTTCCTTCTCCTCCCCCACTCCATTCATCCCTGTAGCTGTGAGCATCAAGTTGCAGATAAAACGACTTCTGAGAGAGCAATGGGATGCAGCTCTTGCCAAAGGCAATTAAGTGCTTAGGATTACAGTGTGCTTTACAAAGCGTGTTCTTGCTGAATCCCTCTCCTCTTCTGTTTGCTGGCACTAAGCAGTTTCTTGGCACTTACCTTTGTTATAACAAGTCAGAGCATTGCTAAACTTCACTACAGCGTCTTAGCTCTCTGAAGAAGTTTAGCAAGCTGCAGTGTCTTCTGTTTTGAGGATAGTCTTTCTACTGATTCTTTACTGAGAGTCAGCTTGACCTCACCACCTTTGCTGTAATTGGATTAAATTCACTCACTTGCCAAAAACACGACCCACTGACAACATATTAATTCTTCAGACTGAAGTGCATTTTGTATGCATAGGTTCCTTGGTACCGAAGGCATTCTTAGGGCTTGTGATGCAGCCAGTGTGCCACAGGATACAGAATTGTCACGGAGGGATGTTTTCAGTTGTTTTCTTCATCACAGAAGGATTCAAACAGACCATACATTCTGTGTGAAAGTAAAAGATCTAACCTGTGGGAGAAGAATTATTTGCTCTACTTGCCAGTCCTATGCATCACTGGTTACTGGTTCTTGTGAAATGTGATAAATTGCTGAGAGTCCACAGACATCCTGGCTGAGGAAAGTGAGTGATGGCGTGTGCTGTTTTACGCACCCACTGCAGTTTATTTCTAATTTTTGCACAGCAGGTTAAAATCATTATTCTCAGTTGTCATTTTACTGCTTTTTTCTGTTACTCTTCAGCAGTCCTGTGATCTGAGGTATTTGCAGAGTGGCAGGATGATATCTGAACCAAAAAAATGTACGCAAAAAGGATACTAGAACTGTATAGTGAAGGATAATCTGATCACCAAGCCTGTAGTTTCACCCCGAGACCTTTTATATACTGTCTAAACCAGTGTAATCCAGCTTTCAGTGGCAACCACTGCTAAGCAGCAAAAATCACTATCCTGATTGTCAACCTCAGCAAAATGTTAAAGGATGAATTAGTAATGGGGAGACCAAGAACCAAGTTGCAAATACTCTTACAAAGAGGATTTGGGAGACACTGTGGTACCCGGTATGGTGCAGGCACTCTGAGAGGTTCCAAATTATGAAAGGATCCCTTTTTTAGCTTTTCTTATCTGCCTGGAAGTACTGCAAGTTTCCTGTTTGCTGCAGAGGCCTGTAAGAGCTGTGTTCTGCAGGCAGCATGGGCCAGAGGAACTAGAGCTCCCAGCTCTGTGTTCCGATCAGGGCATTGTTGCACTTGATTTCAAGGTGATGTTGCTTTCTCTAAATTCTATAAACTGATGAACACTTCCGGTGTGAAACAATAGACAAACAAGGTGAGACAGGGGTGTGAGATTTTCCGTATCTACTAAAAGACAGTCACAATCTAATTTACTATGTGAGTGTGCAGTGCAAATAGTAACAAGGATTTCTGTTTTAATACCCCATTATAAAATGTATGTAGTTGCCTAATATTTTTGGCAGTGTTGACTGATAAGAATTTGCTTGTCTCTTAATGGAAGAAATATATAATTCCATTAATTCTTTATAATGGTGTAAGCAGTTTGTTAAATACTGAAGTAAAGAGTTTTTTCATTCATGTGTTTTATGTCGTGTAATTGGAATCAATGTCATTAAAAAACAAACAGAAACCCCTCAGAACCAAAATACTGACCATCTATCCTGGACAAGGATTAATAGCCTGACTGGGTGAAAAGAATAAAGTATGAGGGTATGTTCTGCAAGAAGCACTCACAAAGTCTAGGTCAGACATATACTCTATGTTCTTACAGTGTTGATTGTACCAAAAGGAAAGTTACAAACCAATAGCAATAAGCAAGCTGTGTTTAAAATACACAGGAAAGAGAAATTTGTCAAGAATGGCCTGCTTTACTTAGGTTATTTACCTCAGATCTTTTAGGATCATAAGCTTTCCTTCCCTTTGGTGGAAGAAGAGGAAGATATAAAGTCAATACTTCATGTCTGAAAGCATTACTGACTCATCGCTAGTTCAAGTCCAGCCTGGTTTCGGACGCGAGAAACCTCTTCTGTTCCACGCAGGGTGAGTTTACAGCAGAGCTGTTGTGGGTTAGATTGGGGAGCCCTGCCTGCGCAGAGGCTGCTGCTGCTGTTTGAGAGCTGACATTGTGGCCGTGGTGGCCTCGGGGGTGTATCTTGGGCAGAGCCTGAGAGAACATCGCAGAGGGAGCCTGGGCTTTGAAACAACAGCTGGTGTCTCACCCCCAACATCACAGCAGTGCAGTTCCTCTGACCTCAACAGAGTTGCAGCATTCATGGTTTTCAGTGACGTGGGAGCAAAACTGGGCCTATATTCTTTTAACTGGTCTATTTAGCAGCTCTTTTCCATATGCAGTCTCCATGCCAGTGACAGGAGCTTCCTGGAACTGACAGCAGACACAAAAGACCCTCTTCTCTAAACCACTGGACCTTAAGAATATTGAAAGGATGTTACAACAAGCTTCATAATACACCATTGTCAAGCTCTCTCTGAAGAGGCCTGCAGTGGTATCATACCTCTAAGCTTTCCAGAGGGGGTATGATGACCCCACATGGAAGAAAATACAAGAGTAATGGTTTGGGTGGCTATGAGGAATTTTATGCTACGACTTCCCCTGGCTGTAACTTGAAACCAGCTGGAGGCACTTAGTGCTAACTGAACTCTATATAAAGAGGCAGGCAAATATCTGAGCATGTATCCTGCAGGTTTTTTAGGAAGAGGTCTTGGTTTGTGAGCCTGTGCCTGTCTGGCTGCCTCTTTCTCACAGACAGGGGAGTGGTGAAAGAAGGTTTGTTTCATTTTCTCCTACATTTCCCTTTCTTCTTCCTACTCATTTTCCTGTTCCTTTGCAGTACAGCAGTTTTTCATGTTGCTGTGAAAGTGTCTGTGCTTGTGAGTAGAGTGAGCACATTTGAATGGAAGAGGCGGCGGGCTTGTGAAGTCTTGAGCTCCAGCATTCCCAAGGGAGGGGTGGGATTTGCATTCCATACTCCCTCAGCCCTGCTCAGGGATGTGCCTAGAGGTGCGCCTGTGGGATGGCAGTCGGGATCCAGGAGGGAATCCCCTCACGGTGAGGGGCAGGTGAGGAGGCAGGAGCGGTGCTGTGCAGGCCTGACCTCCTGCCAGGCCCGCTTCAAAGCACTTCCCGCCATTTTACCTCAGCCCCGGCCTGTGGGACCAAGCCTTTATTGCAACCGATGGGGAATTTTGCTCAAGTTACACCCTAAAGTCATCCTGAACATGGGCACTGGGTTACTTATTGATCAATTAATCACATCTTGTGCAGAATAAAAGTCAGTTTCATGTGGGTTTTCTTAAAATGCTTCCAAACTCAGCAGAAGCATTGCTCCTTCAATTTACCTGAAATTGTCAGGTAATCAAGTTCACCTCAGATAACTAATGAAGTATTTAGTTCCCATTCAATCGATTTAGTTCTTACCTGATATAGCACTCAGCTCCTTTTCCAAGGTATTTCCAAGCTAAAGCTGTGGATGTTGAGGTGGTCCTGGTTAGCCTGAGCAGAAGTGGGGGCTCACTTCCTGACTGGATCAGAGTGACAGCCAGAAAATGAGGTTACAAAAGTTAAGGGCTTGCAGACATCTTGCCAGCAAGGACAGTCAGAGATGATCAGATAATTCCCCAGGTAAAATAGTGTGGACCTTATTCCATCCTCCGCATGCTATTGACCGTAAACTTAATGTAGGATCCTCTGACTGCAAATGCTTTACCACTTTTTGTTTTGTCTCAGGGGGTGAGAGTAAACATAAATGTGTAAATAAGTTTAAGTACTTGGTGTTACATTGATTTTATATTATATTTGCTTGACAGCTGAGGTAACCTTCTTTGAAGTTGCTCATCAGTTCATGAGCACTGTGCAGGAGCCTTTGTGGGTTTATTATAGGTATATACACCTATAATACAGGTATATTATATTAGTAGTGTATGGGTATTGATATTGGAGTAGGGAACTGTAGTAACAAGACTGCTTCTCACTAAACTGCGGAGAAGGAGAAAAATGCATGATGTTTCATGTCTGCTCATGCCTGTCATGATTTTTGTGGTGAACAGATTTCACTGTGTAGTTTTTCAGTGCTAGATCCTTTCTAGCTGTTTTTCTTATAAGTGTAAGGTTTTGAGACAGACTGTGTCAAGGGCAGGAATAAGACAACTTTGTCAAACTTTGTTAGTTTTTTTATCTGCGTGGCATAGAAATTTTTTCCCCAAGGACCAAACAAAAATATTTTTTAAAGTTGTATGAGTAACAAGATAATGAACTAAATTAAACATTAAAACAAAGGATTTATTTGCTTGAAAACAAACTTGCTGTAATTTCATTTCTTGTGAGGGTTTTTTTTTTTCTTTTGTCCAAGTTTATATTTCACTTACAAGACAGGAAATACAGCCTTGCTGATTGCATTTTTAGAGCTATAAATAAGTTACTGTCTTCAAAGATGTGTTAATTTAAAAATGCTTCTAAAATGAAACTTTGATGAATTAAAAATTAAATTGGGTGGGTAAAAGAATTACTTACTGTACTGTGTGTACAGATGTTAAAGGTGTTTTCAGGGGAAGGGTGTTATAAGAGAAGTTCTGGCACCTGTACCTGGTCTAAATGGTTTTATTTCCTTTTCTTTGCTGGTTGTATCCCTGTCCCAATCTCACCCCTGTCATGAGGGGTAATGAATATGTTTGCTTTCTATCACCTTGCTCCTTTGTTGGGGTCATTGCTTATCCTCAGGAAGTGGTGTGATGTATGGGAACTCTTAAGTCAACCTAAAAAATGAATAACATTTGAACTGCCTTAGTGTTCCAGTTAGCTCAGTATTGTGTCTGACAAGTTAACCGGAGAACCTCCAACAGCTGTTTCTTGAGATCCATTTCTCTCCACACATCTCCAGTTTCCACAGCTCTTGTGTTAAGGATATTAGAGGATATATACCTGTTTAGTCCTTTAAGTGTCTATTTATGGAGCTGTTGACCAGAGTTTGGTTAATCCCTTTTTGAACCCATGAACATCCTTTGCCTTCAGAGTCTTGCGTGACAGCAAGTTCCAGAAGCTTGTAAACTGCTGGGTAAACAGGTCCTTTCTATTTAAATGAGTTGGTTGCAGTGAGTACTGCCTTGTTCTAGTTTTGTAGGGTTGGACAAACAACAGTTCTGCATTTAGTAGCTCATGGGGTTTTTGTTATATTTGGTCATATCCACCATATATGCCTTCTCTCCAAACCGAGGACTCCCAGCCTTTCTAGTATCTCCATTTCCATCTGGTTGCCCTTTTCGACACCCTGGTAATGTCGACCTTGGTACGTGGAGAGCAGATCACAGTACTAAAGTTGTGGGAACTCTCAGACTGTGAGAAGTGGCAGAAATGCCTTCTCTTGTTCTCTAAGGATTCCAATGATGTTGCTAGCTTTTTTTGACTGCTATTATTGAACACTGAACCAAGGGCTTCAGAGAACTGTCAAGGATGGCTCCAGCTTCTGAGTAGAAATAGTTAGAATTGATATCACCTTGAGGAATTCCTACAGTAAAGCCTACCTGCCAACACTTTCCTCAATCATCTAATTTTGTAATTGATAAACATGCTGAGTAGCACCAGTCCCAGCACTGACCCCAGGAGTTGCATTGCTGATTCCTCTGCATCTTAAAAAGCCTCTGAAGCACTATTCTTTCCAATGTTCACTCTCCCACTTAATTTAATTCAGACTTGCAAGATTCTGGTTTCCAGGTTCCTTACACAGCCCTTCCTGCAGCTGGAAATTGTGCAGGCAGGATCTGTGAGTCCTCAAGTACAGAGACTCTCTATAGCTCTGGCTTATACACCTTGGCCAGTGGTCCTTAAAATAATATTTGAGTTTCTTCAGAACTTGTGTGAAAATGGTTTTGTCTCAGTGCTTTATTAGCATCTAGCTTCCTTGTTTGGTCTGGTATTTCCTGATTTTACTTCAGATTGATCTGGTTGCTCTATTTATTCTCTAAACCAGATTTGCAACAGAGTGCATTGGGTGTGGAAATCTCCCCGAAGACTTCATCAGTAAAGGCTGATGTAAAGAATTCCCTGAGCTTCTCTGCTACAACTATATCATCCCCATCTGTGCTTTATACACCTTTATCATCCAGCAGCTGTACTGCTTTTCCTAGCTGGCTTCCTGTCCTTGATGTATTTCAAGGGCTGTTTACAAGCATGGTGATCTTTGTTTGCAAGCAATTTTTGGATTGTCTTTTAGCCCTTTTAATTTCCTGCTTACGTTTTACTTGCCATGTTTTACGGCCTTCCCTGTCGATAAAGACTTAAGCAGTCCATTTTCTAAGAGCTGACCTATGCCCTGCAATACTCTCCTGACTCTCCCTGAGGCTTCCTGCTTTTTGAACTGCTCCTTTTGAGTGTCCTCTTTCTTTTTTTTTTTTTTCCCCACATCCTTACATGATTCCCTTTCTTAAAATTAAATAACTGTACATAGGTTTTGTTTGGTGACCCTTAAATCAAAGCTGTTCTTTGTGTTAGTTAAGAAGTAGCCTTAATAGCTTTCTCTGGTTTGGATGGTCCCTGTACTTAGAAGTTTCTTTTCCACTGGAGAACTGTATATGGATCTAGAAAAATGATATTGTATCATCCCTTTTTTTGCACAGGGGCTAATACTGAGTGTTTCTGAACATCCTCATGTCGTCTTGGTGTACAGCTGCTGTTAGGATTGTAATAGTCTGTGGAAGCCATCTGTCAAAACTGAGGGGCACAAGCTTTATATGAAACTGTTCTGGTGCTAATGGAGCTGGATATGTTACTACCTTCTGTATGCACACAGTATGTGCAGTGATGATGAAAACTTTGCACTCCTGAAATCCTGGACTAGACTATGTATAAAATTCAAAACCTACTCACTTGAAACATCCACCAAGAAGATAGTCTTCCTTTTCCAGTTTTGCAAATATGAAAAAAACCTGAAGGAGAATACTCTGTGGTTATACAAGAGGTCTCTGTGGACATGTTTACAAGAGCTCAAGTGTGTTTATATATTCATTCCTGTGCAATTGCTGGAGGATTGCCCTTATTCCATTAAGCATGTATATGCATTTGATGGAGTAATACAGGTGTTTACTCCCTACAGATGCACTTCGAAGGGCTGCTTGTACAGATGCAATCCAGCATTGAAATAAGATAAGCAAACAAGTTATTGTTGATTAATAGTGCTTAGCTACTCGAAGCTCATATTAATCAATAACACCTAGGCAGGTGAATAAATGTAATAAATGTAGTACTGTCTTCTCTTTGCCCTGAGCACAGGATTAAAGTGTTTGTGGGTTTGTTTGAGGTTTTTTTTTTTTCTACCTCTGAGGCACATCCGGTCCCCTGCTATAGCAGAATGCTTTGCATTCTGTAAAGGGAAACACCTAAATATGCAGAGTTCATCTGTTTGAGCCTTTACTTAACCTGTGAGTGCTGGACCAATCTTGCTTCAAATCTAGCTATGTGGCTGTGCTTTGTTGTTGAAAGTCTTGGATTCAAGCCGATGGCATTTCTTCCTGGACCAGAAAGCTCTTGGAAATGTATATACTGTCCCTGGGTGATGACTTTAGTGATGAGTTGCAGGAGTTCCCATCCTAAGATGAGCTAAATAATGAAGCAGAGTTCTACATTTCTAAAGTTACTGCAAAAAAATGAAAGTGAAATTGTCCAGAGCAATTTCTTCATCAAAGCTGACTGAAATAACATCTGTGGTGAAAACCTGTGCCTCATCACTTCATTTTGACACATGTAAGGGAAATGATGTTAAGTGAAACAGTTGCTTGTCATGGAGAGGAACTGATCTTCGTGATACAGAAGACTTCTTACAGTCTAGTTTCTGACTAATCCATTCTCTTGTGTGATTTCTCACCAAATAAAATTTCTGTGGCTGTCAGGATCTTTTGTGGTCCTTGACTTCTGTGGAGGAGTTTAGCTGTGGTATTGTTCTCACTGCCAGGCTTCAGAAGGTTTTTCCTTGTTATCTGGATACCATCTTCTACTTTGCAATAGGACTGGTAGGTGTATGTAGCTATTGCAGCCAGACTTGTCTGATATTTAGGTATCAATAATTTCAGCAGGATAATAATTCATTGTTTTCAATTAGTTTTTTAACTGTACAGTACATTCCCTAATTTGAATTATTTGCAGGATATCTACTAGAATGTTTCACAAGTGGTATGGTCAAATACGTAGCTCTTACTACTTTCATCACTAGGTTTCAAAACATTTTACAAAGAAGTATCAGAGGGAAAGGAGTTTGAAAGGACTTCTCTAAGGCCTGAAAAGAGGTAAGCAAGGTGAATCTTCAGTTTTCATGTCTGAATGCAAAGTTGTCTGATTCTAACTAAAGTCAGTTTAGGAGGTCACTGAATAAAACTTGTGAGTGAATATACTTGCATTACCTTTAATGAAGGCTTAGCCTTGATTTAGCTAAAAAAAAACCAACAAAAAAGTCACTTAGAAATGCAAATGTACCCATGAGAGTGTTTAGGTATTATCAAACATTTAAGCTTTTAGCTTTTAACTGCATTCTTCATATGCAGAACTTCTGGAGCTTACTGGAGAATTTTTGGGGGGTGAATTTTTTGGCCTAATTCACTGTGAGTCTCTAATTTTTTTCCCCCTGCACTTGAAATTTAATATTAATTCTATTGGTTCAGCTGGATTAATTAGCTCAAAAATATGTACTTAGTTAAGTGGCAAGCCAAAATAATAATTTCTTCCAAAATTCAAAAAAATTCTTCCAAAAAACAGTTCTGAAACTGTTTTTACATTAACTCTGACGTCTCATTATCCATAGCTGTTCCACTCCATCTGCCGATCAAGAAGACTTTTAGGTGCTTATAAAGTAGACATGAAGCTACTACTAGATACTTTTGGGAGTTTGTATCCTGAAAAAATAAAAAATAAGGATAAAAATAACCCTGTAAACTTACTACATGGATTCCCTGTACCTTGTCCCTTCCAGATGACAGTTATTCACTCTCTTTCATCTTCAAATGAGACAGTTTGAATGTGCTTTATAGGAAAACTGCCCTGCAAAGTTTCTAGGTTTGAAGGAAAAAGAGAAATACTTCTGGAAACAAAACAAAACTTACTAGAAAAATGAAAAGTTATGAACTGCCTCTCAAATATTGAATCTCAACTTGTGGAAACAAAATCTTAGTTTAGGTTCAGTATCAGAATTTGATGCTGTTATTTTGAACAGCTCTGGTTAAGTTAAACTTAGAACAAGGACTGACTGCTCCCTTTTGTATGCTGGAGTTACGTAGTGCAGCAATTAACTGGGAGTTATGTTATGCCAGCTTGCTGTGCAAACACTGAGGAAAGCCTTGTCACTGTCCCTAAAGAGTTTTGCCCAAGATGATGAACAGCTGCTTACTTTTAGAGCAGTGATGTGTATATATATATGTATATATATGTATATAATTTTTTTAAAGGGGAGCTGTAGTGAACGGATAAAACTGAATATTTGTGATTTGTTTGTTTCTTTAATCTCAGGGCATTTGCTATGCTTCTGCTTTTACTCCGCTGCTTTTCAAAAGTGTGTGTCATTTCATTAATCTTGTAACATATTCAGTAACTGGTGTTGTTAAAACAGATCTCTCAGAAAGCCACGTGGAATTTTTTTCATTTGATAAAGAAAGATAGGAGACCAAAATCTCATGTAACACCTTTTTTTTTTTTTTTTTGTATTACTATTTTTGCCTCCTGATTTGTTACCTTTCCGCATGCTTTAGAAGAAAGGCGTTCTCAAATTCAGATTTCTGCAGCTTCAATTTCCAGCCCCTGGGTTTTGGTATGTCTCTGAGATAACTTTAGCATCTGGTACTGCTGGGTTTCCTCTGAATGTACTTCTCTGCGTGATAAGCTTGTAACCCTCTTAAACTGAACTTTCTGTGGGTTTTGGCTATAATATGCATATATGTACATATTTATATTTTTAAATCTATTTTTCCCAGTCTCCAAATCATTGTCATGACCCATTTAATTGTCTTCAGACTTTTTCAATGCCCTTTTAAGGACAGGAGTGAGGTGGAAGACATTTTCCATTATGTTTGTGCTTCGAACTTCTCCAGAATGGTAAATTTAAACCAAACACTGGGGAGCAAAATGCTAATGCTGTATGCTTTTTAGAGAAAAAAGGAGGAGAAGATCTAACTAGACCCTGGGGATCGATCTTCACTGTGCCTTATTACCACAGCTTTATCCTTTCCAATTCTTAAAGATGCTGTCAGTATTGAACTCTAATGACCTGATTAATGCATTGGAGGGATGCCCATAGATTGTGGTATTGATATTATTTCCAGATGGCTTCTTGGCAGGCAGATTGGCAACAAGATGTCATCTTTGCGGTGATGAGGAGGAAGAGTGTGGGTTTCTTACTTTTTATTTTTATGGAGCTTGTCTCAGCAGATAAATACCAGTCATTGGGTCAGTCGGTCTGAAAAACAGTAGCCTTGTGGTAAGCTGAATTCTGTAGATTTATTGGAGTCTATAGAGTAATATAGAAAATGGATATGATATCTATATTGCTTGCAGAGACTTAAGAGCCCTGTAATACCTGCTCCTCCTTCAGTCAGCAGGGAGCTGTCTTTTGAAGCTGCATGTATCCTGTGCATGTGAAATCTCTTGGATAATCCCAGATGTGTTTCTTGGGGCAAATACTGAATTTCACAGGATTTAATTCAGAGAATTGAGTTCATCAATGAAGCAGGCAGCAGTTGTTAAAAGTTCTTGAAACACCACTGCTTAGAATTTTCTTCCTGTATTTTGTGCTTCAGCCAGGCGGCACTGATCAGGCTCAATATAGATGAGAAAGGGTTAAATTGAATTACTGGCAGTATCCAGTGGGTCAGACTTAATGACTGAGCTGTCCCTTTGTGACAGTGGTGTAGTGTCCTACCCACTTTTCTGATCCACAAAGAAATTGCTTCTTTTTAGTGACAGTGTTTTGTTTGCATGATGGCCACACGTACAGCTGGTTCTGTTTAATCCATGAGACTGAAATGGTTTGTGAAATGGCTTCTTATTTATACTGTTAAAACAAAGATTAACCTCTAATCTCCTTTTTCTTACAAGGGAATTTCTTCCATATATCAATATATGAAGTGCAGACTTGTTGGGCAGAAGAATCAGCTGGGAGACTTGGAGTGTCACAGTGGTTCTTCCTTTGGATCCAAGCCCTCTTGGTCCTAGGATAATGTTTCAGTTCCCTAAAGAGAAAAGAGACAGATTCAATAAACTGAAAGTTTGCTTACTTTTTTGGTGGGACTTGCAAGCTGTGATGTTTCACCATCTATAACTCATTTTAAAACCAGTTCAACTGTGTGGAAGAGCTGTTGCCTGTGCAAAGAGTATTGTTCATTTGTTTCGTGCATCACAGCTTATATAGAAAATTCCCTGAATTTTTCCCTTCTACTTTCCTTGTATTATTGTTTCACACCGTGTCTACATAAATGCCTGATTCTACCTATAGAAATGCCAGGGCACAATTTTCTTCTTTCTTACCTGTTGATGTCTTTTAATATCAGAAGAGGTTAAGGTGGAATGAGGAGATGTGTTTTCATGACTTCAAGACCCCACATGCCCCCAGCAGTTTGAGCAGAAAGTGCTTTATTGGAGGTGGATGCTGTAGCTCTACACTGTTATTGCACATGCTTTAACATTCAGCCTAGGGAGAACATTGTGCTGTTGAACTTCTAGGGTTAGAAGAGAGGAAGATAATAAACTGCTATAGGAATAAAAGTCTTGGCCAGAGTTTCAGGCCTTAATAACAGTTTTTGTTTTGAGGAAGCTCTGAAATTGCAGTGATTCTGAGCCAGGCCATGCTATAAATCTGGATGTTGGAGTCAACTTGCTCATAATGTTCTCTGAGATTTTTTTAGAGACAATGTGGTTCCTATTGCAATGTGCCTCCTCATTCTAAGAGACAGGCAGCTGATTCTACTACTGCTGACATCAACAGTGTTGCAAACCCTGCTTTTTCTCTTAATCAGCAAATTATTTTTCTCCTAGACCATGAAGTAGTGGCTTCTTTTTAGACGTGGGCTTAAACCTGTTTGTTTTGCCATAGTCCTCATCACAGCTTGCAGAGGAATTTCTCTGCAATACCTCTAGGGTGGTAGGGTGCAGTGTGGCAGGAAGAGGCTCATGGTTTTGGCAAAGTTCCATTTCTCTACTTCACTTAAATTGAGTTTGTGACCTGTCTGTCATCAGCTTCACTCTTGAGTTCTACTTTGCTTCTTTCTACAGCCAGGTCAGCAAAATTGCCATAGGAGTTTGAAATGATGGATACAAGATATGAGAGAAAGCCAACTGCTTCTGCCATAGCTCTAAACCAGCTAAATCCCTAATGCATGATTTATGTCTTGTGTATATCTGGCCGAATGTTTCCCTGCCATAATTAATGGCAACTGTCTGGTGATCAGTTTCTAGTGGAAGGATCACTAAAGCCTTTTGTGGGAAAGCTTTTGAGGAAAACCAGTGTTCCAAGTTCATTTCACCACTTCAATTGTCTTTTGAAGACCCACAGCAGCCTGAAAAATCCAGAAGCAACTCAAGTCTTGCTCTAGTTTGGATTAAAAAATGGAATTAATGTGGACAGAAAATAGATATCAATGTCATTGGCTAGTTTCTTCCATAGGAGAAGAAATTGGGTTCATTGCCATAGATGTTTGAGAGGGGCAGGGAATGTCTTGGCTTGGCCCATCTAAAGCAAGGAAATCCGAAATAGAGATTTATGTTCCCAGTGTAATTCTTAAAGTTGTGGGCAGGGAGGGAGAAAAGGAAGTGTGTTCAGTGGTATGAGGCTAAAGGCAAATTGCCCAGATCTGCCTTCAGAAATGTAAGCACAACTTTCAGTAATTTCAGAGAAAACTGCATGACGTAATGAGAGGACAGTGTGGTACACAGAAGTATCCAATTCCAGCACTATCCTTACAGTGAATGAGACCCAGTGATCCAGGTGGGCCTGCCCAGCCTTATTTACAATGGCTGTGCCTTACAACCTCTTTCATAGTCTGATAATTAGGTGAAATTAGGCTTCTTTATTTAGTGGGGTGCTGCTCTCTGCCATATTGGAAGCATTCTTCTGGTTTCTTACCTGAGCATGTTCACTGTTCATTTTGCACCTATGACTGTTATGTCTCTGGTTATCCCATCCTCTCCGTACTCAGAGTTGTTTTATTTAAGTATTTTTCTGTTTGGTTTTGGTGGTTTGATGTCAGTTAACAGTGGCTTCCAAGAGTGGGGCTCAAACTCAAAAGAGGGATGTTTATCACGAGAAACAAAATTTACCTGGAGGCTATGTACACATGGAAGTTAACCCAATTAGGTTGCAAAGTTGCAGCTTTTGGAGTGGAACTTTTGCCCTCCAGAAGCACCACTGACCTTTTCACTATCCTCCTTTGCTGTCAGGGCAAGAGCATGTTGGAGCACTGATGGTCTTATGGCCATGGTCCCTGGAAATGCCCTGATTTTACCCAGTGAAAAGTGAGCTGTGCCAAAAGAGCACAATTCTTCCTAGTTCCTCATTTTGTATCTCAACTTTTAAATTCCTGAAAATCAGCAGTGCATTTAGTCCTCTCCTTGGCTGTTCCTCAAACTTGTTCCTCAGTAAACTAAAATTAGCTGTGCAAAATATTACTTAAAATTAATTACTGTGATGTGTCACGTTTTACCCCTCCCAAAAGCTGTTAGGTGGTATATTATGAAGAGAGTAAAGAAAATAAATACAAGTCCGCAGTATCAACGCAAGAAACTATGGTTTGCTCTGAGGTTCCTAAAAGTTCTTATTTCCATTTGAAATAGTAACTGGGCTCCAGTGAGTACTGCCTGTAAATTGTGCTGTCCTGCTCCCACCAGAGAGCTTGCTCAATGAATACCTAGAAATAATTCAGATGAATTCATGAAGGGGAATGTTTGAGGCATGTCCTTTCTTCCGGTTTCACCTTTTAGTAAAGCGTCATCACACATACAGGTGCTTTGTCCCAGTGGAAGTCATAAGGAGGCTTTGAAGCTCATTTCCATAGTTAATGGCAGTTGCTTCTATATTTATACTAGTCCCCTGGGGAACTGTGAGAGCCACAGTATGTCTTGGGCTACTGTGTTGCTGTATCTTCTGCTTCCTCAGCCAACCCAGAATACCTAAGGTAGTAAATAAAATAAAATAAAATTGTTTTATGACTCCCATTCATCTCTGCACCAAAGTTTCATGCAAACTGATAAGGCTTCATCTCTCCCCATACCAGGAAGCACCAGAAATTCCCCTTAGAAATGTCTCTTGGAGCCTCACTTTAAATTACAGTTATGGGCCATATTAAAAATTCAAAAGGTAAGTAATGCTTGTCTCCTGTCTACTTAGGTGGAGACTATAGCAAGAATTTCAGTTACTACTGCAGGGGCACTTGTAGGATTAACATTTGCTTAGTTTGCAGAAGAATTGCTCTGGTTCTTGCCTGTGTACCAGATTTGGATGCAGTGAGGTCAAACCCAGATTTGCCCTCTTTCATTTGCATAATGTAACCTTGAAGCTTCCCAGCTCCCCTCCTGTTCTCTGTTCCCGAAAAGTATTCTAATATTTGGAATTTGTAAACATAGGATTTTGGATTCCATATGCATCTGGAATTGATAAACTGTTGGTATTATAGAGATGTAACCCTTTATACCTCTAACCTAGGAATGCTCTAGAGAGAACTTACAGACACATCTGATGTAGATGCAGGCAGATTCTAAACAGCTAAAGACAAAATGAAAAAGTTGCTGTTGAATGAGTGGAATTTTCATTGAAAACTATGTACCCTGGGGGGCAGGAGGGGGGAATAAAAGCTATAGAATCCGTTTGGCAATAAATGCAGCCATAATATTTTTGAGCTAGGAACTGAAGAGGTGTGAGTCAAATAAAGCCTGTCAGATGGCATTAGTGGGAGAGAGAACCTTTTGGAAGAGACACGATAGTGAAGGAAAAAAAAACCCTACCAAGCAAAAACTTCACCCCTAACAGAATCTTGGATTAGTTGAGGTTCAGTGAATAGCTTTGTTGAAAACACAAGAAAAGAATTTAAATAGAGAAGGCCTGATAAGGTGCAGGGCATCAGAGATCTGTTTCCATAGTGACAATGTTCAAACAGAGGCCTAGAGGGACATGAATACCATTGCAGATGAACTCTATAGAAGACATCCGTCTTCCAGTGAGGATACTGCCGTTGGTTGTCCGAGGTTTTTCCCTGTTAGCTGAATTTGGAGAAAAGGTGGTGAGGGGAAAACAAGGCTTAGACAAACTGTTGACTTGACAGACTGCTGTTTCCTTCCATCTCCCGATCTCTGCATTTCTCATGCCCTCTCCAGAGATTTTTATTTTTGTAGACTTACTGTCATAATTGTTAAAAATTGCATTCAAGTGTTTAGAGAAAAGGAATAGATATCTCCACCCCCCACTTGTCTACTGAAGCAAACACAACTTTGCACCAGTGTGGGATTCAAGTCTGCATGTTCCTTTATGTCTTTGCTTATTCTTCTTTGATAAATAGGTGCAAATGCACTACTAATTTAGGTGAGCTCCTTGTGAGGGTAACATGGTACATTTCATGTTTTGTGTTGCCCACTGTCCTGATCATCCTGTACTCACTGGGAAATTCACCAAGCATCACCTTCTTTTCATAATTGATGTTTTCCTGTTTGAAAAGCAGGGTCAAACTAGTTAGAAAAGAGCTGTTTCATGTTACAAATCTTGTGGTATTGTAGTTCTTCCTTCCATTTTTCTTCTCAAAATTGCCATTCTGTGGATTTTTCTTAGTTAAGCATATTCTGAAAATAAGCACAAACCCCTTAAGCTGTAGCTGTATAGAACATATTTTAAGATTAAAAGCATACCAGTCATGTCTCTGTCTAAACTGTGATACATTTTCTTGAAAAACCCCACCATCCTTGACTAAAACTACAGCAGTGCTTGGAGTTTAACTTTTTTAGTATAGGTTGAATAAACAACCTCCTAAGAGAAATTTATGTAGAAAAATGGTAGAAAAACTTTTTGTGGGTCTTCAGCAGCTTGACTTCATTGCGTAGGAGACTGAGGCAATATGGAAGTGCTGATTTTTATGAGAATGGCCAGGTTATGACAACTCTGACTCAGACATGAGCAGCTTCATACTTTGGATGGATCAGCTTATGCATATCATTACCATGACTATTCTTCTCACAGTGTTTGAGACCATATGGAGACATTGGAGTTGCATCTAGTCTGGATCTAGTCATTAACCTGTTTTCATCCAAGAACACAAATAGATTGAACTGGGAATGTTGTGCACTCTTGACCTTTAGAGTTAGGGAGAATTACCTAGGGAGGAGTTTTGGCTTTCGTGAAGGAAATGTATTAAATTTTTCCCCAAAATCAGTTAGTAGATCCAAAATTTTGCCTTTAGTTGACCCAAAATTTTACCTTTAAAGTATCTTGAATGCATATTGCAAAATACTAACTTTCTGTATGTTAATTCAATAGCTGCTTTATGAAGACACATCCCAAAGGTACGCAGAAGCAGAGGGAAGAAAAGAAAATAACAGTGAAAGTGCAGTGTCTTGGCATGAACACACTAACTTTACACATACTATTCTAGTTAGACTGTGTGTTTGTTTTGATTAAGGAAACAGGCTAGTACAAACGTCCTGTAATGGCATAGATTTGAGTATATAACTTAGACTGTGATGATGACATTAAACTTGGAAAAGAATTCATTAAAACTGGATTTTTTTTTTTCAGGAACTAATTATATTTTATAATTATATCCATTTTTACATATTCCATGGGGTATTTTTTCTTTCAATCACAGCCCTTTTGAGTGCCAGCAGAGAGGATAATATTCATTAAATTCTTCCCCTTTTGCACTCCTATATTAAAGGGGAGAAAAAACCTTACATTGAAATTTCTTATTTTATTTCCTGGGAGGAATTGAGAGCCGGGAATCACAGCCATCAGGACAAAAGTTATTTCTCTTAAATAGTGTGGAAGAAAAATATAACTTTTAACTAAACTTTACTTTTAATGAAAGATGTTGTTTTACTCTGTGCTACTGTATTTCATTTAAAATTCTGTAAATTTGACTCTTCAGTTTCACTATTTCCTTTTCAAAGAGATTTCATTGCTGACTATATCCTACTCTAGTGGTGGATTTACAAAGACTTCATATTTAGTCTTGCTACCAAGCTGTCAGTCAAATGACAGCCTACAATTTCTTGAAGGGAAGCTACAAAGATGGAACAGCCAAGCTTTTCTCAGTAGTGGGAAATGTAAAATTGAGGGGCAGTGTCCACAGGTTGCAGCTTGAGTGATTCCTATTGAAGCTTATGAGGGTAGCACAGCTGTGAAATTGGTTGCACAGAAATGTTGTGGCACCTCTGTTGATGGTAGTTCTACTTCAAGCAAGATTTTGGGTTAGAGATGTGTAGAGATCCTTTCCAGCTAACATTTCCTGGGACTCAGCCATTGTTACCTATTTATTGGTTTTTCTTCTTTCATCCTCATCCCTCATTAAGGTAAAGACCTTTTACAGCATCTCCCAAAGCTGGTGAATTCTGTCTGTCTGGGGTCCTGGTTCATTGAGTCACAGAATGGTTTGGGTTGTAAGGGACCTTAAAAATAATCTAATTCCAACCCCTCTGCCACGGCCATGGACACCTTCTACAGGACCAGGTTACTCAAAACTCCAGTTATCAGTTTATAAATGTTTAAGCTCATTTAGTGGAAAGTTTCTGAAGCTGTCTCTGTCATCCCAATTCTGTGCTTTTCTGGATCTCAGCAAGCAATGATACATTTTGATCATATTTTCATATCGGGTGTCTTCATTCTGATGTGACAAACAATCTGTCTGTTCATGGAAATGGTATTGTCCTACATCTCTTATTCCCCTCAACAAAGAATTCAACTAATATTGTGGCTTTAACCTAGAGTATATTTTTAAGACATCATGGAGAGAGGGACCTTTGAAAAGTTGCATCTTGGAATAGAGGAAGATATTCAGACTCCAAATTCTGGTCCTTTTGAATGCAATGGGATTTTTTTTTCTGTCCTGATTCAGATCCCTCTGTGCTTGGGTGAAAGCTAGTTGTTAAAAAGGGAAGGGTTAGAATATGAGAACAGGGGGTAAGGGGACAGCAAGGAGGGGGAGAGTGTTGTCGTTGGTAACTGCTGATACGTAAGGTATAGATCCAAGGTCCCTCAGAAAGGAAGATCAGAAACGTGTTCATGTTGCTTTATAAGCACTAACAACAGACACAGCTCCTGGGCTAAGGAATTTGCACCTAGAAACACAAAGGTCCTGTCCTTTTACAAGTAAAAAATGAGGAACTCTGTCCTGGAAAGATGAAGTACCTTGACAAAGGTCGCTGTAGTTACCCCTTCTCACAGAAACTGATAGTGGCACAACTCACATATTCTGAGTCCAGAGCGTTACTGCCAAGTCATGCTTTTCTTTCCCTAATGATTTCCAACAGTCTGGTCAACAAAACAGAGAGCTAGTTACCAGGGAGCCGGCAGAGCCCTTGCCTGTGCGGTGGAGGGAGTGCGTGTGTGGATTCGCTGCAGAGGATAAAACCACAGTGCTGCCTTCCGAGAGCCTCTAGAAGTAATTTTCTCTCACTTGCTATCTGGGCAAACAACATTCCACCTGTGGATTTGGTACCTTAGAAGTGTCCTGAGCTGGTTGCTGTTTCGGAACCTGCTGTTGCATGTGCAGAAGCCAGAAGCTCTCAGTGGGTGAGCAAAAAGCAATCTTTTCCAAGCACCCTCTGAGTTTGGTTTTTAAGAGTGGATTAAAAATCTCTCTGAGTTAACACTGAAGAACTAGGGAATTATATGCTTTCTTCTACTTCCAAAGGCATCTGTATTAATTTTTCTTGTTCTGGATATTCAAAATGAAAAAATTATTGAAAGTCCTATTGCAAGAGAGAAAAATCGTTAAAGGAAGTGAATAATTTTGCGAAGCAAGTGTTGCACTGCAAAACCTGACACTAGTGGGGTTTTTTTACTTTTGTGTGGGAGTTATATTTATGTTCTGCCCTCCTGTCTGTAGTCTCCCCTTTAACTAATATGGAAAATGTTGGTGCCAAAAAAAAGCTAGATGAAATATTGATAAATGTGGGAATTGCTTAGAACAGAGGCAAATTAGAACACAGCTGGTTTTCATCTTTTCTGTTAACTTGGGAGGTGTGTGTGTGTGTGAAGCATTGAGGCTACTGGTTTATATCCATACATTATGCTCTTGGAGAAGGGGGAAAAATAAGAGTGCTAAGAGTGAGAATTGAGCACACAGCTTTTCTTCAGGCTTCTCTTCATTATAGATCAACTTTTAAGAAATGAAGGGAATTTTTTTGCAGCTTTTTGTCCCTCTATATGTCAAATACCTCTAAATGCTAGGGATGATATGAAACTAGTTTATGGACTGTTTTATTCCCAAAACAACTTCCTATTTGAAAAACTTTATGGAAGTGGAATGAATGTTCTCCTACATGTACAGCGTTGCTGAGATGATGTGGTTCTGAGAATTGTGTGTGGGTTAATTCTAGACTGATTATCAGAAAGTATTGTACTAATAAATACAACTGAGGATTTGAGAATCTGCATACAATATGTTAATGAATAATGTAATTTAAATTCTTATGTAGAGCAAGGGGGTTTGGCATTACTGTGGATAGTTCTTTCAAATTGTTAGTTCCAGGGGTGGACAAATAACAAAGTTAGGAATAGACCAGAAACAGGTATCCTGGTATTTTCGTAACTTGTATCTGCAGCTCTGACTATAACTCAGAAAGGCTTGATAGAACTGAGGATTCAGACGTGTGCAGAAACCCCGTCGGTATGGAATGACATCCATAGGACCACAGGGTAAACTAGGACTCTCCAGTTTGAGAAAAAATCTTGGCTGGAGGCTGAGGATGTCTTAAAACTAGAAATTATGTGGAGACAGTAAACAAGGAGTAATCAGATGTAGCTTAATTTGAATAAAGGGAGAAGTCAGTAAAACTCAGACAACAGGCTTAAAACAAATCATCTTTTCTCTTTTTTCTTTTTCCTAATACAAGGCATGTGTAATCGATTGTGGAACTCACTACAATAGAATATCAAGAAGGCCAAACTGGGTTCAGGAAGAGGTTAAATTAATAGAGGTTAAACTCAGAGACTATGAAACATGATGGTCTGACTTCTTAAGTCCATAAACTGCTGACTGCCAGAAGTGAGGAGGGTGTATTTGGGAAAGAATTGCTGTAAGCTTACTCTGGCTTTGTGTTCTTTCCCAAGGCAAGTGCTACTGATGGTCACTAGAGATATGATATGCATAAGAATGAGACATTGGGGCATTTTTGTGGCTTGCTTTCCAACATCTCTGGCTGTCTGACTTCATTTACGGACATGATAGTTTGGTAACATTGCACTTAATGATCAAACTACATCCTATTATTTATTTTCTACTCCTCTCTTCATACATCAAGACTCTCAGTAGCCTGTCTGCCAGAGCTTCATCCAGGAATTTCTCAGTTACCTATTCAGTGTGGCTCCATCAATTTCATCAGAACGATTGCTTTGAGAGATGCTGATCCCAGTTCTGTTTATCTCTTCTGTAGCATCTGTAGCAACTATATATTCACCTCAGTTTCACTTGCTGTTGCTTTAATTGTCTTTGAAGCCTCTTGTATTTCTAGATATTGAAGTTATTTACTGTTCTTGTATTTTAGCTAATTGGGAAGCTTCTCTCCAGCTTCTCTCCAGCTAACCTTTCTGATTGTCCACTTTGGGTTCTAAATATTCCTCCCATGGAATAATGGGTGGGGGGAATTTCCTGGTTTTGTCATGGAAGGGATGGAAGTGTGGTGCTCTCCTTCATGTTTGTGAATTTGAAGGAAGTGATACTGTAAGCTGTTTGTTCTGTAAAGCTCCCTTGAAAAGTGACAGACAATTGTATTTCACATGGGCAAAATGCCTTTGAGATGTGGCTGTTCTGGAATTTGCTGGTTCAAATCTGTAACTGCTATGAGTGAATTCCAGATCAATGCCAGTGTCCCATTAGTGGTGTGTGAGCCAGTTTAGTGAAGCTGCAGGGCCGTGCAGATTTGTTAACCTCTGCAATGCTGTGCTCAGAAAGCGTGTATTTTTTTTGCTGCTGTCCTAGAGACTGGGAGTGGGAACTAGGAAGTTTCCCACTGCAGTCAATAGGAAACCAGCAAGTACTTAGGAATGAGAATTGCTTTACTTTCTGGGATCTGGCCCACTGCCTGTTTTTGTGGTTTGTGTCATAGTCCAGCTTTCACTCTCCTCTGGGGGTGCAGAGGTGACAGCTTTCCTCCCTGGCCATGCACATAAAAATACAGCTCGCATACAGTGTAAATGTATGTGAACCCTAAGCAAGCCATCAGGGAGCAGAGGAAATGTTTGTGCCTTCCTAAGAAGGCTTTTCTGTTGTAAAATGCTGTTCTGATAAAAATGCAAGAACTGTAGATAAACACAGGACTTCTAAACTAGTGAGACACTCTTTCCCCTTCAAAAGGACTGGGCAAAGTTTGGGGACTGGATAGATACCACAGTTATACTCTATTTTCTATGACTAACTTTCTTTCTATCTTTGGGAGTTGTGGAGAGACCTTTGAAAGAGTGCAGCAACTGCTGCAGCCACCTGAGCTGGCAGGCAGCCCCAAACAAGAAGCCTTGAGGTGCTGAATTCCTCTCATTCATTCAATGGATGGCTAATTCCAATGGCGTTGATACAGCTTTAAAGGTGAACATTAACTGTTTCACTGTGCATCACAGCAGCTAGAAAATAGGAGAGTGTGTAATGAAGGTGAGTAATGTTGTGTTGGGCACTCTTGTAACAACTCAGGGTGAGCTAAGTATTGGTTTCTAAGAATCTGTGCAGCCCCAGTCTGCTCAATTAAACATTAGCTATTGATGAGCAGCAACAATGGAAAGTATGAAGTGAGTAAAAAAAAATAGGAGGAGATCTTTGTCATACCATTTCATGTGTTTGCCTGTGGGAGGTCTCATACTCACCAAATTCTTTTTCATCCTTGGCAAGCAAAAAAGTTTTGTCTGCTTTCTGGATTTGGGGTTGTTACTTGTCTGGGCTGAAGGGTAGACAGCATGCACTTCACACCTGGTAAACAGAATTTTGAGATAGGAGTGTGCCTGTGGTATTTTGTTACTAACAAAAGTAAAGACTGATTTCTGTACTTCATTTGGGGTAAAACTTAAATTTGAGAGGGACAGTGCTGTTGCTGTGTAACCTGAATCAGAAGTAATTGGCATTCGCATTAAAAATGGCTTTGTGCTCATCTGAGTTAGAGAACATGGAGGACATTTACATCAAGTTCATTAAAATAAACCATTAATGAAGTTAATGAAATAATAAAATCAATTCAAAACTTATTAACTAGTTAATAAAATAAAGTTTATTAAAATAAACTATTCTGAGAGGCTGAGATGCATCTAAAAATCTCCCCTTTCTCTATATCAAACATGGTTTAATTCCTCTAATTACAGATTGTTATTGACAGTTTTTGAATTGCTGTTATGTTAAATGACTTCAGTGTCCTAATCTGAGGAAGAAAACTGATAGTCTCAAAATTCTTAAGTCTGGAATGAGGTCAAGTGATAAGAAAATAGAAGAGGAAAGTAGTAAAGGTTTGCAAGACATTCAGTGTAGTTACATTACCGTGAAGAAGAGCTCTGGGATTAACACGTAAGTTAGTTCTGCAGAAGCAAGGATAGATAGACACTGTCAACAATATGGGAATGTTAATTTGAATATTTGTAATTACTTATAGCAAAATCCTCTTAGGCTGTGTCCTCCCTCCCTCCTTTTACAAAAGCTTCTTGAAAGCAGATTCTCTTTGTCCAAATCTATCTGGACATTAATGACATAGTAGATTTTTGCCAAGAGGCCTGAATGCTCAATTAGCAGATCTAGCCCAGAATACATGTGCTGGACAACATGATCTATGTTGTAGTCACTGGGCCTTTAACAGGCCTCCAGTTACCCAAGGAAGTTTGAATCATTCCTGGGTTTGTTATCCTGGGTACACACTGCCAAGCACTGGCCTTCTAGACTGTTCTAGAGGTTTTTCTATCCCATCCTAAGGGGTCTGTTAACACAAATTCTACCTTTTGATTAGAAACTCAAACCCACAGAGAAACCCAGCAGCGCAGATTTCTTGTGCACATGTAAAACAGTGTCAAGACCACTTTAAAATCTGCCTAGTTTCACACTCTGGCTTGAGTCATTCCTCTTCCCTGGGGTATCACATGTACTTTCCAAATAAAGGGGCCAAATCCTGTGAAACTTATTGGAAACATTTAAATTTTTGACCTGTTCTATGTTCCACTTGTTCTTGTTTTTCTTAAACTTTTTACAATTGATAATTCCATTCAGTCTGTCCCATGTTCTTCTAATCAATTCCTGCCTAGATCTTTTTCCATTTGGCTGTTCTTGCAGACTTCTGATCTTGTTGCCACATTTTCATGACTTGTGTTATAAATTTTTTAAAGGGTGGCCAGTATTTCCCAAACTTTCCATATCCCAGTGTCTGAAGCTGAGAGCTGCCCAACCCCATAAGCTGATGCAGTGTCTGCTACTGCCCTACTGATCCTGCTGACCTAAAAGGTCAGCTAAATCTGTGCATCCCACCTCAGAGATGGCTGCACTCCAGGGCTGGGTGTAACAAGTCACAAGTAAAACTACAATACCTGGAAAGAAGTTTGGGACAAAAAGGGCACATGAACATGTCAGATATTAATGACAGTGTTCCTGGAGGCCTCACTGTCCCCCAGTAAAACAGGTCCAGATATTGGCTTTGTTCCTCTGAGGCTGAATTCAGCCAAAAGCATTTCTATCCAACTTCTTAAGTGGCTTGAAAACGCTGAAGAATTGCTTTAAACACTAATAAGTAATTTCTATTACTGAGAAGGGTGTATTCACTGCCAGCATGGTACTGGTGCTGAAAGTGGATTACATTAGCCTTTTGTTTGAAATCAGTTGAGTTTACAACTCCACTTCAAAGCCTTTAGAGTTTTAAAATAGAGCCAGCAGAAACTGTTTAACAAGTCAATGCTGCCCTGTGATTTTCATTGTTCTAGCTTTAGTTGTGAGAGGGAAAGACTTCATTTTCCTGTACTTTCACTTCAACCAGGGAGCATGGTGCAGAACAATAAGCAGCCCATTCAGCTTTGCCTCACCGCTGTGTGCTAGGCTTTACCTAGGCACAGATGCTTCCCTTTACATTGCACTGCAATTCATCCTGCACAGTTTGAATGTGTTCTTGCTTTAAAGATTGATTTATTATTGGATTGCACTGTCCTTTTGATTGTTGCACTTTTCAAAACTTTAGTTATGATGAAGAATCCCTTAACGGGATTTTTTGGAAGAGGGGAACCTTGTAGACTTCACACATTTACTTGCTATTTCTTTTGTATAAAGGGCAGCACAATCTTTCAGTGACCCAGGGAAAACAAGGGCAGTGGTTTAAAGCATGGATGATATCCTAACATTTCAAATTAATAGATTTTTCAGACATTGTGTGTGTTCTTGTGAACCTGACAAACCAGGAAGCCTTAATTTAAACATCAACTATTTCTGAGGTGGGGGAAGCGTTTTCCTTAAAGCGAGGGTTTCTCTTTAACCCTCACACAATGAAGACGCTTCTGTCAATATAAATAGACAGAAGGGGAAGCAGAGAGGGAGAGGGTGAGTACCATTGTTTCACCAAATGTTTGTCTTAGCTTTCTCATTTGTGACTTAAGCAGTGAGAAAGCTGAAGCAAGCAACAAGGTGCATTTTACCCTAGTGAAATGCTACATCAATCTTGGTCTGCTTTTCGAACCTTCCTTAGTCTGTGTTGTTCCAACTCAGGAGAAAAACTTCTGTATTTTTCAAGGCCCACTGACTTGGAAGAAGTTGAGATGAAACATGGAGTCTGTGGAAATAAAAATCATAGCTAGTCCCTTTGTAGCACTGAGTATAATTTGTAGTTTGAGGAGAACGTGTAGGGACTGAGTTACAGAGTCTGTCAGAAATGTGACAGATAATGAAGAGCAATGTGCACTGAAATTGAACCTCAGGTGTGTTGAGCATGAAGATTTTCCTGTAGCTCTACCACAGAAGGAACTCCAGACAGTTCTGGACTTTCTCCACCTCTTTTTCCCTGAGGACAGGAGAAAGAGGAGACACAGACTCATTATACTCTTACTACTAACAGACCTTTGAAATGCATTGAGACACTTGCCATGCATGAAGTCATGTGGAAGACTGAGGTACACAGGTGGCCTGTGTATGATTCCAGTAAAGTCTGAAGCAGAGTCTTCCACAGACTGAACACCTGTGCCCTCCTGGATCCTGATTCCTTTGAGGTAAATTAAGGCTGGTTTTGCACTTTCTTTCTTTGATTAGAAATTACCTGCTTCACATTATTCTGAATGAAGTACTTCAACTGTGACAAAGGTACTGTTTTCTAAAACAGTTTTACCAGAAAAGTTCTCACTCACTCCACCCCATTAACATCCTGTCTTCTTCAGAGGAAGACAAAGAGACCTTGGTTGTTGTATGGTTTCTCTGCCTTGCTGCCAGGAAGATAGAAGCAAATAGAAGCAAAGTTAGAGTGGTCTGGCAGCATGAAATGCTGAAGTTTTGAACAGCCCCAATGGCATTTGCTGCTCAGGGCTTCCTTTTTCGTGTAGCAATGCAAAAAATACTAGTGATGGAGCCAAACAGACCTCCATGTGTGTGGAAGGGGTAGCTCGTGGATAAAGTGGTGTCTCCCTTTGGAACTGTTGTTTCTATAAAGCTTGCATACAGATCTGTTTCATCAAAGTTTCACGGTACTAGCAAAGAGAAGAGGGTTTAAATATCAAGTGAACAAAGCTGGACTTAGAATTTATACTCTGTTCTAGGGTGTGTAGAATTGATGACAAGACTGGAGACTGCAGGCAAAGGATACTTATTTTTGCTTTTTCCTGAAGAACTGTGCAAGGGAGCACAAGGTGGGGGGTGGGTATGTAATAAACCCAGGTCTCGTACTTAGATCTTGGAAAAACATGCTAATATCACAAAATGGCTTTGAATGAACAATAATTGATGTTTACAGATAGTTTCTTCTGTTGGAGTACAATATGCATCCTAACACAAGCTCTTCATTATTACCACTGGCTTCCCTTTGCTGGTACAGAAAACACATCAGTGCCTTATGCTGCCAAGCACTGTGGTTTTTCAGAAGGAAGAAAACGGCTTAATGCTATTTGTTCAACCCAGCCAGAGATCTACTGTTTATAATCTGAAATATCATAAAATGTGTTTTCAATTACCTCGTGCATATTTTTAAAGAATTAAATTTCCATCAAAGGATTTTGTGAGCTGTTTGATCTCACTGTGTCTAAAGAGGCCAATCTGACTGGAGATAGTTTTGTCTGAGCACATACAGCACAATTGTAACAAATGTGCCCTTTGAGTGTCTGTGACTTTAAGAGAAATCAGTCAGTTTATTAGTGGGAGAAGAGGATGGTGGGGGTCTAATTTCTGGTGTTAGCTGTGAAACAAGTACTTAAAGACTGAGTGTGCAAAGGGACTGTGGTTCTTTGTGTTATATGAGTGACTTAAGCTTTTGTTTTCTTCTGTGTTAATCTGGATATAGTATTCCATTTTCCAGACATCTTTTAAATGTGAGACACAGCCCTACCCCACTGTGAGAGCCTGGAAACAAAAAATGTAGCATTTTTGTTGCACTGAAAAAGACTGCTTGTGATGCCATTGTGCTCAGCTCTGTATAAGCACACAGATCCTTTGCACTGAATAAAATACAGATAAAAAGAAGAGAAAGAGAAAAATCATATAGATTTATCTAGAAATAATGTCAGCTATTCCATTTCCTACTAGTTGATTGTTCTGCCTACTATACCAAGTTATCTTTTCAGTGTCAGACTTTAAACAGTGTAATGATGGAATTCAGATTTCTGCTGCTCTTGGATGGAAACTGCGTTCCCTAAACTAGAAAGGTAGAATATTGGGAGCCCACAGTTTTGCTTTCTGTGCTGATACATCTTATCCAAAGAAAAACCTGGAAAAATTAGCTTAGGTCTCAAGAGTGATAATTAGTCCAGTGGATTAGCGTGCTCTTGTTGCTATTTTAACTGTGAACTGGCCTGGATATGTCTGTAGAATACTGTACTGCCCTGATGAGGCTTATGTGAGATGTAAGAACACCTTTCCTCCTCTGGTAAAGTAGCTGGTATGTCTCTTTTGTCAATGCAGCTATTTAGAAGTAATTCACCCACTGCAGTCAAGCATGTGTCATAGCTTTTGATCTCCTTTTCCACCATCCTTTATTTCTGGGGAATCCTGATGTGAAAGCAGAGTTTTTCTTACACATCTTGCTTCTTCCTGCCACTTACTGCTCACCTTAAATCCAGGTCTTGTTTGGGCTCCACTGAAGATTGAATAGCTCTTGATATTGCTTTTCCTATGTACCAATTTTTAGTCCTCTTAGAAATCTGTATCTGTCTGCACTTAAGTAATTAATGAAAATACTTACTACACGAAGTTAAACTGAACTTAAGTTGAGAACACTTAATTATGTATGCATGGTGGCTTTTTATTCCCCTTTCTGGCATTGTAATTGTTCCTTAGGAAATGCCTTTGATATCACAAATAGATGTCAGGTACAAAATAAGCAGTAGTAGGTAAAGTTTTGAAAAGACAAAGACCCTTTCTATGCAGGTGTCATCCATACTGAGAAGGAAAGAGAAAGCCAGACACTCTGTACAGCAGCAACACAGTTGTATCTAAACAGAAAGGGGCCTGTTTTTCCAAGGTTTCCAGCTAGTGATAGTAGAGGCAGTAATGAGATACAGGACTGCTTTCCACCTTACTCTGCCAATTCAGCTCCAACAGAGATGCCAAATAAGTGTCCATTTAGGAGTTTTTCAGTAGAAAACAGCTTTAGCAAAATCCGTGCTCCTTTTTCCCAATGAAATTGTCTTTCCCATTTTTGTGATATTTGCTACCTGCCTGACTGTCAGCAGCGTGAAGCAATGGAAGATTTGTATGAATGATGTGTGGAAAATCCCTAACTCATTCACTAGCTGTTTCTTAGTATTTCTGGAAGAGAAAATTGGGACATCTCTAGGGATGGTTTTTCTATCAACTGTGCCTTCAGTAATGGGATTAGCAGGCTAAATGCTCCAAATAAATCCATCACTGGCATCAGTTGCATCAGAGGTGATGTTCATCTCTTAATACATCAGTAAAAGCCCAGCATTTGTTTCCAAGAGTCACTGGAAATGGATCAAATTCAATCCTTATTTTTATGCACACTGTGTTTCAAATCAGCATTCCGATACAACGCGTACAAACCCGTTATTGTCTCCTGACCTTTGCGTCTACTGAAATCTTACGGGAAATTCCCTCCTATCAGAACCCTGACTGCAGCACACCATGTTCTGATTCTAGGTGAGTGCTTAATTCCAAGGACTTGTTGACAGAATATGAGCCTCAGTGGGGCAGAGAATTAGGGTTTTTTACCTTCTTTCTTTGTTTTTATATTTGATTTTTAACCAATAATGTAAGGAGTGCATATGTGCTGTTCTGGATCTTATTGCAAGACAGACTTATGTTTGGTAACAGCCACTTGTTAGATCATGTATACAGGAGTGGAATGTGGGTGACATAAAATGGGATGTCACATCTGGGAAAGCAGCTTTGGAAATGTTTTTGGGAAACATTTTGGGGAAATGGTTTGATAAACAACAAAATATGGCTTGGTTTTGTGATGCTGTAGGTAAGAGATCTGATTAACTCCTACTGGACATGTAGAGAAGTGAAAGAAAAGTCAGGGAAAACCGAGGGGGGGGGGGGTGTTACTTTTTTATAACACATTGGAGATAATGATACACTTAGCATTGGTAGCTACAATTCACAGAGGCTGAAAGTGGAAAAGTTTCAGGAAAGAGAGAGAAGAATGATGCATTGTCTGGAAAAATGCTGCGAAGACAGAGACTAAAGCTCAGTCCTTTTAATGTTTCAAAAGGATAAGAACATTACTCTGATTATAATTGTACCTACCTGGACAGAAAGCTACTGATGGCAGAATTAGACCCAGAGGTTGGAATCTGAAGGAGAGTTTTATTTTCAGTAGAACTGAGATGCCAAAATATTCAACAATCTTAAAAGTAATAATATGCCTTTAGAGACATCTGAGGCTGACTGGAATGTATGACTAGGTATGTCATGGAAAAATTGGAGTATCAAGCCTTAGAACACAGGACAAGGATAAAACTAAGCTTTAATCCCACTTCTGCAATTTTTGAGAATGCACTTTGGTCAAAAATGTTATAAGTGGGGACAAGTGTGTGTGTCTGCCCAGGACATGCTCAAGTGTGGGATTTGTGTAGAAGCAGCAAGGGAAGCTTAGGGAAGTGTTAGTTTGCTGTGCAAAACAAAGAAACTGAAGGAAAACTCAAGTTTCGTAGGGGTGATTTGGGCTATTTTGTCTGCTGCAGTGGTGACCCTTAAAAACAATCATAGTAATTTGACTGAAGAGAGCCACAAACAGCAGCTGGGTAGTATTACTGTAGGTGTGTCAAGCCACAGGAAAAATGGCTGTCTCCTTCTGTCAGGGCTAGGGGAAAACTGGCAATCTTTTAAAATGCCTCACTTCTCGGCTCATACTCAAATTGAAACACTAAAGAGGAATAAGCTGTCTTTATCCTCAGTCTGGCTGAGTTGTCAGCTACTGATAATGAAAACATGTATGGTATTGCACAAGGAGAATGACTAATTTTTTTGGGAGTAATTCGCAATCTTTTAAAGAGAGTTGCCACTGTATCAGTTACAGGTAAATCTACCTAACAGCTAATTATGAATGGGTAGATCTGAGTTTGAGATAAAAAGCTGAAAAGCAATCAGGTTTTATTAAGCAAAATTATCAAGAGTAAAAGACCAGTATTTCTACCACTGAGTGAAAAATTATCCTGTGCTAGTGCTTTTCATGTGAACACATTCTTTTTTTCAAGTAATCTCAAAAGATTAATGAGACTGTTTATGCCAAAGTCAACAAATCACCCTGGGTGAAAGCTGTAAACATTATCTTACTTGTTTTGGTTGGAAAGGGCCTTGGTCTCACTCAGACCCTTAAAAATTGAATAGTGTGGTGATTGGCACAGTGGAGAAGCATTTAGGCTAATAGATTGAAGTGACAATTATGTGGAAGAAGGATGCATTGGAGTTCTTGGATAGTCTAGGGAAGAGATCATCTTAAGAGAGGTGGCAAATTCTCTTCTGTGGATGCTGTCAGTTTCTTCTCACTCTTCTTGTGGATTTTTTGTATATCTCTTGGAAACATCCAGAGGCAAGGAGTAGTACAGCATGTTTTCAAACTGAGGGGTCTTTTTGCTTTGTCTGTTTTCCCAAGGCTCAAGCATACAAGCAGTTACCCTCACGCAATCCCAAATTAGGAGCTGGATGCCCATGGTTGTGCTAGATACAACTCAGGGTAAAAGGGAATATCTTTGTAGTTATTCAAAATCTCACAGGGGCTAGGAAGGGTTCAGGTTTGTTTCTTTACTTGCAGAGTCACATATTTTTGCCAGATTAATTAACATCTCTGATTAATTAAAATCCCAATTAAAGAGACATTCACTATATTTTATGTGATTGGACTTTCCTTCCCTGCCCACTCCTCCTGCAAATATCCCTTCAGTGCAATAAAAAAGAACATAGATTCCCTTTGAGAGACTAGATTAAAGGAACTATACCTCTTCAGAAAGCTGATGCAAGTCACTGTAATCCTTCCATTTCCCTCTCATGTCTGCTTCTCAAGTGGATTTAGAAATCCTCAAAGAATTTTAGATAAACAGGATTATATTATGTAGTCAATGAGAGGAGAAGCAATGAACTACTATGAGCGGTAAATATGAAAAACATGAAAATTCTAGACTAAAAGTTTTAGAGTCAACATCTTTTAAACTACTGGAATGTCTGATTTTCTTTTTCTTCCTTTTATGACTAAAAATAGAATCTGGTGTAGTCTCCTTCTGGTTAAAGATATGTCAGTGATTGCATTTTCAGTTATTGTATTTTCCACTGTTCGTGAGTGTCTGGACCTCTACATTGCATCTATATAAAACTCTTGAAGGCAGTAGCCCCATTCCTGTAAACTCATTAATTTGATACAATTTGGATCTTGAATCCTTTAAAGGGCTGTGAATTAGGTTTATGATGAGTCTCCATTTTCCTTGTAATTGGGTGATGTCATTGCAGGCATCAAGAAAGAATGTGAATAGAGACAGAGCAGCCAAAATTCACAAGACCAGAAGATGTCAATCTTTTTTTTCTTTGATTAGAGGTTCATTTCAGAGAAGTAACTACATTTTTCCATAATTTAAAGACATTATGTTCTATTTAGGTTTTTTTTTTTCCCAAATTTTGGCACTAGTGAGAGGTCAGGAGCTGACAAAAACTGGTCATGAGCAAGTATTGCTTAATCTGTTTTCTCTTCTTGTTCATGCTGCAATAATTTCATTGCAGAGCCAGTCTCTTGATCCATGCACAATAAAATACAGATATTTTGATCCTACATCAGCTGTAAAATCCTGATTTCTTTGTGGTTTCATGTGTCTGGTTTGCATTGCAGTGATAAATATGCATATTCAACAAGAAACAAAATAGCAATTGTACTGAGTAAAGGCAAGTCAAGATAACTCCTGGTATTCAGAAGAAACTCAGTAGTTAAGTTACATATCGCCTTTTCTGTCCCTACTGAGTAGAAATGTAGAATGTGCCAAGAACATGCAATAGCTGACCTGCAAAGGAGGTGCCTTGGTGCTGGGCTGTCAACAGTAGCTTAATTGGGTCTTTTAGTGTATGGGGTTTTTCCTCTTATTTTCATCTTTATTCCTGACATGTGGGCGTTTAGAGGGACACAAAAGTGTTTATCACTTCCTGGTTGTCTCGTGTGCACGGTCCCTCATTAAGAGGGGAAGCTGGTTAGAGATGTAGTCTGGTGCTGACAGCGACACCTCCAGCTTAACCACAGCAAGATGCCAACACTGCCCGTTGCCAGAAGACTCTGAGTCTTCAATAATGAAAATACACAGTTTCCAGAATGTTAATGCAGTATCCTTATTAGCATAAAGTTCACCTGGCTGGTTTTAGATGTCATTTTTTCTTTTGGTATCCTTTCCCAGTGAATGAGATTTATCATGAACTTACTCTGTAGCAGCTGATATGCAGACCTAATTAGGGTCTCTAATGGAATCAATCCAGTTTAGAAAATTGGCTTGAGCCTGGAAGTTAAACCATTTGTAAGGATGGAAAATTAATACTCTGGAGCTGATTTTGATTGTTTTTCTTTAAAATTGTGGAAGACATTCTTATGTGCCACTTTTCCTTATTGATTTGTGCTAGCAACCTCTGTGAAATAAATTATAATACATAGGTATTTATACATATGTATAATACTGGCTCTAATACTCATGACTTGAATGCTCCATACTTGGCTTAGCTCAAGAGAAGCCACTACACTGTGGATAATTCTCTTCTCAATGGGATCAGAGTGAAAAATCACACTGCAGAAAGCAGATGATTGTAGAAGATGTACTAATAGGAAAACTGCTTGTCATGAGAAAAGTTTATGGCTGTAAATATACCCCTCATTTTAAATTTCTTACTCATATTCCCTTACAGAAAGGTTTGGTCTTTTAAACACATTAGTGTCTGATACTACATATGTAGTAGTACAAACAAGTTGTCTGTTTTCTTTATAGATGAGTAAGTTTGTTTCCAAAGCATTTTGAAAACACTAGAATCTTTTTCTGGTTAAATAGTTTTTGATTGTTGAGTCTCTGGGGTAATGGTAAGCATATGGCCAAAATTATGATGTCCTCTGTTGCTAGAAAACATGTTTCCTTCTTAAACATAAATAATCAGGTGACCAGTGAGAGCAGAAAATGAAATGGGAAGAGACAAAAGGTAAACCCAAATAAAGGATTCTGTAAGCAATTTAGGCTGGAGAATTCAAGTTAACAGATGTCTTTCTGCAAGAGGCATTGTAAAGGGTGTATTTTTCCTAATGCTTTAACTAACAGCAGATTTTCCTGATTATTTATTATATTTATTTGTAAACAATGCAAACCAGTGTCACTCTGTGGATGAACTGAGTAACTTGAAGCAGATGTCCACTTAGCCCTGTTTATGTGCCTAGATTTCACTGGATGTCTGTTCCTGAGCCTTAAACCTGTCAGCAGTGCCCCACTCTGTGTTACAGTGGTGTTTCTCATGCCCTGTAAGTTTAGAACCAATCACTGCCATTAAAACATTTACTTTTCTGACCTGAAGCTACATGTCTTTGTGAGGATCTTGTCATTAGTTTATTCTGAACACTGAAAATCCTTACCTTTTTGGAACAGTAAGGACATCTACTAGTTATTTAAGTGATGTGTAGGTTTTTTTGCCTGTAACAGATAATTTAAGGTTCTGGTGATTTGAGTCTCCCATGCAAAAGACACAGCAACTCTGCATAAGAGGGGTTAAAGCATAGGGAGCACTTCAGTCTAAAGAAAGTAGTAGTTAAAATACACATAGCATGGGGAAATCTGGCAAAAAGAAAGCCCACAAAAATCCTTTTTTACACTCTGGGAGATTTATAAGGTACCACAGGACCTTCCCAAAGTAAATTTAAACTATTTTAAAAATGCAGCAAGATATCAGGAAAGTTATCACTAACACTTTTTTAAACTTAAGCCAGGAAGACAAAGAACTTAAACATTTAAGAACAACAAAAACCAAATCCTCTGGTCCTTGAAAACAATTTCTACTTTAAAAACAAAACAAGCATGCTTGGGGAAGAGCATTTCATCAAATACTCATCCAAAAATGTCCAGTTACTATAAGAATACTTTCCACTTTCCTGGATGGATGTGTTGCACCAAAGAATGAAAGAGTGTAACTGATGAAGTTTGCCAAGAAGCACGATCAACATTCTGTTAAATCAGGAGAACGTTCCCATTCATTTCAACAGAACTTGAGTGGGAAGTATTAACCTTTTTTTAAGCTGAGGCAGATTGAATACTAAAGCTAAATATGAACTTCTTCATTACATGTCAAGTTTTGACCACTTGTTTTAAACTTGCAGCCCTTGTGAATATTGGGTCTGTTCTTTCACAGAGTTAAGGCCTGGCGTATAATAAGAAAAATTCATACATTGGCCTTCAGCTGTCTTGCTACAAGAATGTAGAGAACAATTTAGGCCCTCATAATATGAGGACTTACTTTCATGATTAGTTTGATTTAGAAGTGCAACCATGTTGAATTGTCCTGTGCTGTGAAAGAACTTTTTGACAAAAAGTTGCTCTGAATCTTGGTGGGGTTTTTTTTCTTTTTAAACAGCTAGTATTTCTAGTTTAGTTCATTATTGCTTCTGGATAATGCAAAATACATGCACTAGATCTGAGAAGGCTTTTTTAAACAGCTTAAACCAAGATTTTATCGCCTGTGGCAGGTGCTGTTGCTAAAATAAACACTTGCTTATTCCATTGACCTGTCTCTGGTCTCTTTAAAGAGTTATCTGATAATTTTCAGTAACTACAATAGTGTTTTGTTGCTCATCTCTCATCTCTTCAAAGTCATGCTAAGAGACACCAGCCATCACTAGCAGTGCTTTATATAGAAAGTTTCTGTCATGGTTTAATGTGACATGATTTAAGAGAAAATTATCTCAGTCAAAACCAGGGCAGTATCTAAGCTTATAAAGCCAAAAGGCAGAAGTGCAATTGGCGCCTTTTCATAGCAGCATCTTGAAGATTTGAGGCTGGGGCATGACAATCCAGTGTGGCTTTAGTTCCTGTCTCCCTTTGATGTGAGAAGAGATAGCCCTGCTGCTCTCCTGGTATCTGTTTGGGTCCTGTGCTGCCCCGAGGCAGCGGAATATTGCTGAGTGTTGATACTTCCATTATTCCCTTCTTGCTTCCAAGTCTCTTTGATCATTGGATCCACATGGTTGATTGCAAGTGGAATTAATATCACTTTAAGCCTCCAGGCTCGTTCAATTTACCATGTCTCGTCCTGCATATGTATTCAATATTAAAGCCTCCTATTGAACTGAAAACAAACACGGTGCATTTGTCTGCTCAAATCATTTTACAAGCTTCTAAGATTGTCTGCTGCTGTGTCCCAGATAACATACATTAAAAAAAATCTAGGAGAAGGCTAGCTTTAATTCTATGTGGCTTTGTGTGGCACAGCAGCAAAGCAGCTACTTGCTGAAATGGACCAGTAGTTTTTAAGCTGAAACTATTACTGTGACTGAAGCAGCAAGAATCTCTGCAGCTTTACCCATTCAGGCTCAGCATGGATCTGTTTTATCCTGTTTCTGCTTGATGTGGTTTTGCATTAAGCTTAGGTTTCAAATTCAGAAAAAAGCCAATACTGGAAGGAAAAACTTGCTGTGATTAGGGATGGCAGTGGTAACTGAAATGTTTGCCAACTTCAGGAAACTGGCCTAAGTTTTAGACTTACAAGAAACTATTTCAAATTAGGCAATTGTGTTCTTTATTTGATTTATAGTCTAAGGATTTCCAATTGTACTATCAAAAACCTGTAAGGTTGGTTAACTTCTCATTTTGTTCCAGATCTCTCTTCATGCATAGCGCCAATAAATCCAGATAGTGTCTGTCTTCTAGCACAGGAGCAACTACCTCTTTGTAGTAAGTGGTTAATAATTGCTTTGGATATCTCATAGACATAGATAATTGTGCTGGGAAAAGTGGTTCTTGTCTGTTAAACCAACAAACCAATTCTTATTTGGAATTCTGCTGCATTCTGTTATTTGTTCTAGCTGTTATTCCTCATCAGAAACTTAAAAGTAGGAAATAGGGCAGTAGCGAGTCTTCTTGGTAGCTGTCCAGAGAAGAATTGTCCATTCTTTTTAGTTTGTGTTAAAAATACTGATGCTTTGCTGGACATACTTTGTAATATCATCTTTAGAATTCTAGGAAAGCTGTTCTCTTTGTCACTTGTGGGGTGAATCTTTCAGATGTTTGCTGTAGAAGCACACATAAGCAACAATGCTGGGAATCAAGTTCAGAAATCTGGAAGTTTGTGTTCCCAATCCTCACTTCAAATTATTAGATTTTGTGTAGTATTTGCCTGAGTTACTCTGTTTAAAAGTTATCTATTAAAGCAATACAAAGATGCTTTGAAATATCTCCACTATTTGAAAGCAGGAGCATCTATTTGATCTAAAGTGGAAAACACTCACTACCTGCCTCTCGTTTCAGATAACCGAGTCATTCCAAACATGAGGCTGTTGCCTCAGAGGCAGAAATTGTCCATTGTCCTGTACCTCACCAGGCAGATTCCTGCAGGCTGGTTTTTCCTGTCAGATAAGAAATAGAATAAATACTACAGGGTCATGGTGATTGCAGATCTCACAGAACTGTAGTTCTGTAGTTCAAGATTAATGGGTTTACAGTGAGCTGCCAAAACTTTTGCAGAAAGATGTGCTACCAGATCCCTGGCTGGTGTAAGCTGGCTCACTTCTGTGGCCCTGTGAAAACACGCTGATTTGAACCAACTTAAATCCTAGGTCCATACCTTAAAACATTCCTTTCACTTATGGAAACATAATAGTAATCTTAAAAGCATTATTGTTTGCTCAAAGGTTGGACTTCTTGGTCTTGGAGGTCTTTTCAAACCTTAATAATTCTATGTTGTTGGAGAAGGGATCCATGGCCAATGGAAAAAGTAGCCAAGTGGTTGTGCTTACAGGAAAAGTAGGAAAAGTATTTAAGGAATAGGGGAAATCTTCCTGTGTTGTGACCTGTGATGTTACATAGCAGGAATTCCCCTACAGACCTCTAACTTGTTAGGCAAACAGCTCTTTGTGCTTTTACTGCCACCTTAGCTTCCTGTGCTATGGATCCTGGAGGTACTTCCTGAGGGTTTAGAATTTGCTGATACTTGTCAAAATAGTATTGTGTTAATTAGGAGTTGTTTAGTGATACATGTAACTAGTCTATATTTTCATACAGTCTTATTTTTATTAATTATTGTATATTTATTCCTTTGACTTCACAGCTACACTCTGCAGAAACGATACCTGACATTAAAAAAACCCCACCTCGTTCTGATGCCTTTAAAAGTAATTTCATCCTCTTTTATTTTTTTATTTGAAACAACCAGGTGTTTAAGTATTTTATTTCTCTTAACTAGTGTTTGCAGTAGTTTTGCATGTAGTTTTGGGGGTGTCTTTTAAATCTGAAGCCTTAACATTCCATGATCAGCAGACTTAGATATGTATCACGAGGTGTAAATATTCCAGGAATTTCCTCAGGAAGACCAATGAACTTTCTGTTTGTGTACCTTTGCAGTTTTCAGTGAAATTATTTCTGCTCCCTATTTACAGGCTCTGGATATAAATTGTCTATATAATTGTCTTTCAGTGGAAAAACACTGTTTTAATTATCTCCAAAATTTTCTTCTGGAGCAGGCCAAACCACCTTTTGCTAGAATTGTGTTCATGCTGTATCTGAGGGTACACTGGATAAAGCAGTCTTCTATGCTTTTGTCTTATCTTCTCAGTACATTGAGATATTTTTTGTCTCAAAGAGGATCTTATGTGCTTTGGAGAAGTTTCAGTTTAATTTGACACTTTCTGTGACAATTTCATGGGGTAGCCTCCTGGTTGTTCCTGGTATAAAATGATACAGATTTTATTGATATTTTCTCAATCCTCCTCTCCAAGATTTGTAAAATTCTTTAATATTTTTGATCTCATCGATATGAATCAAAAATCACTTTTCCCATTTCTTTTGTTTCCAAGCAAAGGAAGGAACTTGGTCATGGAGACCTAGAACTGAGGCATACTGCTACATTTTAAATTGAAAAATGAATCCCTGAGGCACATCTGGCTTGGAGCTTCTTTGCAGAATTTAAAAGGCTACCCAGTTCTGAACTGGTTTTCAGAGCTGTAGAGCTCTGTGTAGAGCACACAGAAGTCTCCTGGCAAGTGCTTGTAAATGAAGAGCTTGCCTTGGACCTGGTTCCCTTTTCAGGTCTCACTGGAGGCATTGGCAGTCTCTCTACTGACTTCAGCAAAATTGAAGTGAGACAACATTATTCTGCCTGTTGCTCACCTCCACTGTACTGCTCGTGGACTAAAATGTATGGCCAGGAAAAAAACACGGAGACTTGTCAGGTTCTGCCCTTTGTCCTCATGCCTGAAATTGGTTGTCAGAATAAATTTAACAGAGAGAGGTCAAATTTTATTCTCAAGGGTTTAATATGCTTGTCTGTTAAGAAGGGTAACTATCTCAGTGTTGAAGTGGGACCTAATTTAAGGGGAGTAGAGGGATGATTTTCTTAATCTTTCATTAAAGAAGAGATCTCTGAAAGGAGCTACATGCAAAAGGAACTGGAAAAAAATGATGGCGAAAAAGCAATCAATTTTTGTATATGCAAGAAGTATACCTCAGAGGTAATGGGATGTGAGGTGTCAGCAGCATTTGAAGAACTAGCTTTTTCCATGTGTTTTTTTTTAAATCCTCTTTAATGCTTTATCTTAAAAAAAAAGTGAAGAATGCATTTCTCTGTTTCTAATATCAACGTTGCACATTTTTAGTCACATCTGTGTAAACACTTGGATAATTGGCGTCTTTCTGACCTGCTCACTTTCAGTATTGGCATGCAGAGCAGTTGTTGGGATCTCATATAAAGGAGAATTGCCCTGAACTGGCAAGTAGATTGAGTGAGGCACTTGGGTGGGGAGAAATATAAAACACTTTGCAAACAACAAAGCTTGAGGAACAGGGAGGAGGGAGTTGTGGAGAATTACTCCAACAGCCAAGTTTGTGGATGAAAGTCAGTCAAAAGAGGATTCTATGAACTTCACTCATTCTTGGATCATTTGTTTGTTCTTATATTGGGGGGAGCAGGGGAAATAAAAACAATGTCTCTGCCTGTGTGTCCATAATCATCCTCCTCCCTGGCAACTTTTTGTGTCCTTCGAGTTGTCTCTTTCATCTCCTGTCAATTTCTTTTTCCTTCTTAGTCTCTTCTTTTCTTTGTTTTTAATCGTAATTCTTCCTTTTTTTCTCTGTTCCGTCCTTTCTAGGGATCATCTCTGCCTGGCAGTGTATTCACCTCCTACCTTTCACTGCCTGTGAGGAGAGCTGGGCCAGTTACTTGTTAGACAAGTTGATGTGACTTACGGGATCAAGTCTCTGTAGAACATCTTCACAAAAGCATCACAGTGCTATGTCTGGCTGAATTGGGGCCTTTTAGAAAGGGATAGGAATATATGGTGGGCTTGATGGAAAGATTTCAGTATTCCTACCAATTTTTCCCTGCTGATAGAGTAAATGTTAATATGCTCATTGAATAGATATATTATGTAAAGCAGGACTAAGGACTGGATGGGGTCCAAATTTCATGAGAAGAGCCATACTAATGAAGCTCCAAGCAGAAGAAGGAAAACAGGCCCTTGTCTCCTAGCTGGAAGCAGGCCAGTCAGGACAGACCTGGATTTCAGGCACTCCAACCATTCTTCTGTCCATACAAGCCCCATGGAAATGTGAATAGGCTCCATATCATTGATTCACATTTGAATCTTCTTCTATATGCACTTTTTAGCTGTTAGTTCAAGAACACCTATTGTGTGCTTTTGTAGAACATAGCTGAAGAAATGTGAGGTGATCTAAGTAAATTACTGTAATTCTCCACTTTACAAATCCAGTAAAAAGTATGTAAAAGAACTTTTATATGCAGTGTGGTGTTTAAATGTTACAGGGCAGTTTATGTTTGAAAATGGAAATATCTTTAAAGACATTAATATCTCTGCCTGCATGTCCTACTCTCTGCAGTCTCAATGAAAGCTGTGTTCACTTGTTATCAGAGATGGACATTTGGTTGATAATTGCAAACTGATGCTTAAGTAACTGATGCTTAAACCAGATTCCTTCTGTCTCACTGCTTCTCACTAAGCTCTGCAAGGTTAATGATTTACATATTGACATTGTTGTAATTTTCAAAGGCTGATTTTTTTTCACCATATAGCAGTTGTTTCTTTTCAGATTTATAGTGTTCTCTACAGAGAAAGAGTTGTCTTGCTGGCCCATATCCAGCATGTGACCATCCTATATTGTAGTTCAAATTTAACATCTAACAGTTGTTAGATGAATCGCAGAGTCATGGACTTGCAAGAGACTTTAGAAGGCCATCCAGTTTCTCCCATATCCAAGGCTTAATCAACTGTATGTGTCAGTCCTGACAGACATTTGTATGACTTCCAGCGCTGAAGACTCCACAGACTCCTGGAGCAATCTCTTCCAGGAGTGCTTCAATTCTTAATTATTAAACTTTTTCCCATGTCTGAATTGTCCATGGTACAATTAAAAGCTTATGACTTCACATCTTATTTCCCATGTACATTGAGAATAAATTTGTCTTAATTTTCTTTGCAGCAAGCTTTTAATTGTTTGAATATAATTACCATGTTAACTTCACCTAGCAGGACCCTTATGGGGAATTTTTCCATTTAAGAATTTGTAAAAATGCTACCATTTTTTGTTTAATTGAAGTCCCAGGTGGTTTAGGCTTGAAATGCAGCAGGTAGCCCTGGATCTGAAACCTTACTACCTATGAGAAGAGCAGATAGATGTCTCCAGTGTTAGGAGTTGGTCTTGTTTGGTTACATCATTGTTAAAATCTGGACAGTAAAGTAGAAAAGAAATCCCCAGCTGGAAGGATGCATGTAGGGGTTCACTTTTCATCATCTGAAGAGTGCTTAGAGTTCTTGATCTCTGTTAGAGCTCTCTTGGAATGGCACTCTTTAAGACTCTTTAAGAGTCATTTCCATCAATCTATGGATACAAACGGGAAGAAAGTCACAGGAACATGTCCTGTGTCAGATGGGAAACGTGGGTATTGTGGACCAACCATTCTATCTGATCTACATTGCATTATCCTGAAATTTTGAGAGCTGTTACCCCTGTAGAAAAAATTAGGAACTGTCATTGTATAGCCCCATTTCACACCCAGCTTGTAACTTTTTGTGCAAGGTGGTGTTTCTCTTTGTTTTACAGTGCCAAATACATTGTTAAGGATTGATGTATACTCAGTGATTGTTGGAGTATGCTGGTTTGCATGCATGAAAAAAACTTCTGTTTCCAGAAAAAATAAACTTGCAGGAGAGCTTAGAGACTGGGTTTTCTGCTGACAGTTAATGGGACTTCATAGAATAGAAGGCAGCTCAGAATTTGGCCCTGTGCTGAGTATCTCAGCATGCAGGACCAGTGGCTCTTTCAAATGAAGAACTAATTCCTTTAGTATTAAGTATTTGCAATATAATTTGAAACTTAGTGGTGTTTATCCATGGCCCTGTCTATCTCTGGCTGAAGTAAACAGGTTTCTTTCCAATGTTACCCCAGGGTTCACACACCTCAGCCAGTAGAGTACATGTGTTCATTTTCCCAAATGGTTTAGAACTTGGCAGACTTGGGTCTGTCTTTGTTATTTTGAGTTCTGGATATATTTGAAACTAAAGCATAAAGCAAAATTTAGAGGCTAAGAATTCTGTGGTTTATGAACCACTAATATTCCATGACTCACCTTCCATGAAATTTTATGGGCCTACTGGCTTGGAAATAGGCTACAGCACTTGGCCACCTGCAGCATCAGCATCAAGGAAAGTTGATGTGATAACTCTTTGAAATGTGGAACCTAAAAAAAACCTCCAAACCAACAGAAATTTCACTGTAATATGCTGATTTAGCATAACCTTCTACCACCGCTAAGACATCACAGCAATAGGACTTTTACAGAAAAACTTTTTAGGCAGACCTCTCAAAACTTGTCCCATGCTAATGTGCACCAGAATAAAACTTGTTAGCTCTGCTAGAAACCTTGCTGAAATCTGCACTCAGCTAGAAGGAAGTACCATACCAAATAAACAGGAAATAAGACTTTTCTTTCTTTTTAGAAGTCGAATTCTTTTTATTCAGTCCTTGGTTCTTTGAGATCTTGTTTTTACATTGTCTTTTACTGTTTCCCAGCTCTATAATCCTAGACTAAATAATTGAAGCACTGAATCATTCTTCTTCCTCAATACTGAGTCAATATATATAAATTACTTCTAAGGGGCTTGAATGGAAGGTATTTTTTAAATGCTAGCAAAGCAATATTGTTGGGCTTGTGTATATTGAGTATTAAGGTCTGAAGCCAGAGCTGTAGTTGCAAATTTGTCTTGTGTACTTGAAGCTTCATGCTTTTATCAGCTTATACTGACAATCTTCACATCCTCTGGCACAGAAAATTATTCTAAAATTGCAAGTTGCATTTCAAGATGGTTTAAAAAGCCCCTCTTCCAAATATTTCATGCAAGTCCTCTTAAACACATTCTTATCTGGGGTTCCCAGCTGATGCTCAGGTATTCTGTGGTCTTCAGTCACTGGTGACGCACAGATGTGAGTTGTGGAGAAACAGTGGAAATTCCACCTGCTGTGAGAGGATGACCTGAAACAAATATCCTCCTAGTGGTTTCTCTGCTGCTTGCATCAGTGTATGTCCTGAAAGGCAGCACAGTACTGGGAAAATTGTTTTCCTTCCTGCAAAAACAGGTTATGAGTCTAGGTCCTGCTGTTCAGTGATCAAGGTCAAGGTCACACCCATACCCTGAAGTGTTCCTGAATTTTGGATGGTCTTTGTCACATGTGTGTTTCTATCATGAACACCAACTTGTACCAGTTATTCTGTATTTGTCAAGCACAAGATACATGACACAAATTAACCTGAAAGGTTTATTGGCAAGATGAGGCCTGGTGCAGTCTCTCTGCAGATAATCTAAGTGCATGCTCTGCATATCCTGAAAATCCTTCTTTAAAGACTATGAGAGGTGTTACTAGAAGTTTGATCCTTTATGAGACCAGCTGCCAATGATGAAACTCAGATTGAGATTTTCAGTCCAAACCTTCTCTAGACAAAGTGTTTGGATACATATTGAGTATTAGAAATGATCTTTTAAAGGAAAACCAGTAGAATTTTATTGGCAGTGACCTGCTGCTTAGTACACTGAAAACCTTTCTGTAGATCTTGCTTTTTTCCTTTTTTTCTCATTTTAAATGTTGCTTATAAACTAGACTTGCAGGAGGTTTTGAAGTCAGATTGAATTACTCTTCCCAGTGTGCTTCTATAGGAAGCCCCTTTGGAATCAGCAAGAACAAGCCCAACTTACATCCCGTTTGCCATCTGGGTTTCCCTCTGGCTTCAATTTGCTGCTGTAAAACAGTTCTTAGGTATGGATGCTGTACTGAACCTGCCCAATGCATGTCACATTTAGTTACTCATATTTCTTCTAAGATAACGACTGCAAAGAAGCTATTTCTTGTGGTCTCTCTTGATTTACTGCTTCTTAATCTGATGTTTCAAATTAAACCTGAGTCTTCAAATGTCATTGCATTCTTTTAAGACATGTTCAGCTGCTTTGTAATGGGTGTGTTCTTTCTTACAGTTTAATGCTCAGTAGTTATGGAATACTTGAATAATGTAGCATGTCTGTTTATAATCATGATTCTATATTATCAAAGCTACACATTTATTTCTCACTTTTCTTTATATTTCTGCACCCTTCCTTGTACCTGAAATACCCTTTGCAGCTGCTTTAACTTATCAATAAACCTTTAAGATGCAATTGTTCAAGGGCACACATCAGGGCTCATTTTAGACATTCCATTGCAGCCACATGAACTACTGAGAGTAAGTGAAGTTAGATATTTTTACAGATCCAATGGGCCTGGTATCTTTATTTAGTAACTTAAATAGCGCCAACAAATTGAGGAAAATTATAGGATGTTTACAACTGTTTGTAATTGGAAGAAAGTCATCATTGCTAATGAGTTTTTCCTAGGCAGCACAGACACATATGGAAGGCACGATTTTCCTTTAAAAGAACATGGGTGATTTTTCATTTTGTTTGTTGTCTTATAGGATTTATATAAATAAAGGTTTTGACTGCCATCCTTGTCCTTTAATAAACTTAGCTTTAAATAAATGTAGGTCACTTAGCATCATCTTGAGATACTCTGTTACATAAGATGAGGATGAAATTCGTCGCCCATTTGTGTGATTGTACCATGGAAACCATTTCAGTTTAAAGTCCATGCTGCATTAGTTATGCAAATATAATAAAAGCAAAAAAATTAATGAATAGACAAATAGATTTTCTTACATCTCTCTCCACTTAAAATAATTAAGTTCTGTGTCACACAAGCTGTATAATATTTTTTAGTCTCTTTTAAAGAGACATCGTCTGAATATTAGTTATGAAGTTTGTTCTGGGTCACACCAGATTAACCACTTCTACCTACAGATACTTCTACAGTAGTCACTGTTGTGATTTGCATATTTAACAAAATTTAATGAACTGAGCATCACAGAAGCCTTGGAAAAGTACATAGAAATAGTTGTCCTTCTTTCAAGGATACACAAGACATACAATAAAGGAAATCTGCCACAGACCACCTCTTATTTCTAAGACTGTAGGCCAAACTCCTAAAAGATATCATACATTGCTACATAAAAAAATGGCCTCACTTCATTTCAGAAAGATCCTTCTATATTTCATAGCTCAAACCCTATCAGAATCTCACATGCGACTACATGAGAGCTTGACAGATTTCAGTCTGAAGCATCCAGGAGAACTTTATTGTTTCAGAATGGAACCTAGGGGCTGCAAAAGTATTTTGTTAAAATGAGACCTGGAACAGTTTGAACCTGTTCTTTCCTTCTTCTGTGTACAGGTAAGATTTATGCCAATGCAAAGCCTCATGCTTGTGTGCTGAATGTGAAATTCAAGGCACTGAATTATGGGATTTGAAGAACTTTCTTGCTTCTGGGAAAATCTGTGATGTGATTGTCACAAATGAAATTGTGACTTTTTTTGGAGTTTTTTGCTGTTACTCTACTGAGTCTAAGCTTTAGCACAAATTGCAAGTTGATCTGTGATTCCCATTTTGTGTGGGTCAGTTATGCAAAAGCATACTGTGGGAACATATCCCAGGATTTTACACACATTTGCCAAAACTTTAGCTTGCAAAACTTTTGGATCATGGAGTTGTGCATGAAGATTTGGCATCTGATCCTGTTCCTACTGTGATGTCTAATAGTAGCTATCAAATTTTACTGGGAAAAAGATAGGACATTTAGGAGTCTGGGTTGAAAATGCCTCAATTTTTTTTTTTTTACAAACCGACTTTTCTAGAAACCACATTTGTAGAGAACAAGAAACATTGGTGAGACAACAGAGGAAGAAACCCCAGTCAAGTCAGGACTGATAGGAAATCTGTCTTGCTCCTATGGTGTCAGGACACATTCAGGTTCTGCTTGACCGCAGCACTTAGAAAGACCTACAAATTGCAGAGAACAGGCAAAACGAGACCTGAACATTCAATGATGAATTGTGGACAGTATCCTATTATCCCCTCAGAAAAGAAAGATGTTTATTTCACTCATCTTAATATCATGGCCACTTCAAATTAGTCCTATTTGTACCATCATAATCTTGCTCCTATTCCTTCATCAGAGCCCAATACCTGCTACAGTTACTGTGTCTGAAGGAGAAGCTGCCCAGGACAGCATGGCCAAGACTGGTGGCATTACAAGTCCCTTGCTTCTTGTTCCAGCTTCCAGCCTCTTCCCCTCTGCTAAGCGACACACGAATTTATCACCTTTGCTGATCCTTTATGGTTTATTGTTCTTCCTACATGCTGTTTCTTGCGTATCCATAGCTGACAGAAGGCAGGATACTTCCTTGTGTGGTCTTGTAGGGCAAGACTGAAAAGATAGTCACAAGTCATATGGCTGCAAAAATTCATGTCTGTAGTTCAGGGGAGAATGTGTTAAGTTATGGATTTGTACAGAAGTATCGTAACCACATGTTTGTCCTTGTGCATGTTAGTCCTGTGGTAAAGAAAGAAGCTGTAAGAAAGGAAATAAAGTGTCTGAGAAGGGGAAATTCAAGGACATTTAAAATAGAAAAAACTTCATTTAAATACTGAAAATTTTGAAGCATGATAGATAGCACTTAGTCCCTGGCAAAAGTCTGAGTTCAGTGATCTGTGTAAAGGAATAAACTGCACCCAATGTTTTAAAATATGTGCTTTTAAAAAACACACCCCCCAACTGATTTATAAAAAAAGAAATGTATAATGAGATCCAGCTTCCTGTAAGTTTATGGTAATTTTGTGCCTTTTTCTAGCTGTTCTATTTATGTGGTCCTTTACTGTAGCCTGGCTCCCACTCTCTAATATAGTTATCCACACAGCACTTCTTTGTGGTAAGGAAGTACAATAATCCCCACTTTACAAATGGGGAGCCTGGCAAAAGAGAGGCTTAGTGACTTGCCTGAGGTCATGCAGGCAGCCTATTATGGAGCAGGGAATTCAACCAGGACTCCCAAACAGCAGACAAATGCTCCAACCCCAGGGCTGTCTGTCCCTGTAGCTCATATTTTTAAAGCACTCAAAAGGTTGTATCCAGACTTCAGAGATGGTTCAGGGGTTATTGAATCCAGTCTGACTAAAATAACAGAATAGCTGGACCAAGTGAAAATGTGCTGCTTAGTGTAGAGTTGCAATATCAGTAAGTCAAATAAAGGTTTTTCCGCTGGCAGCTCTGGTTTCCTCTCACTTGCCTGAGCTTGCTCTCTCATACACACACAACACATGCAGTCTCTGCAACTCATTTTTCTCCTGCCTCGGAGGAAGGACTTGGTGAAAGGAAATTGGTATAATTAAATGGTTATGTAGGAAGCTGATGGTAAGTATTTACTTTTATAAAATAAGTGTAGGAGAAGAAAACGTATGAGGTAGATTTCTTAGTGTTTGCTTTCTTGGGTTTATTTTTGGGAGCAGAGTATTGAGTGACAGAGATTTGTTCCCAGTAGAAAATGCTTGAAACACATTAGTCTGCTTTGGTATTAGAAAGATTAGAGGGCACACTGTGAGAATTTGTAAGGGTTTATGTGCTTTTTACAGAGGATTAAGAATTAAAAAAAAAAAATCCAGATTAGAAAGGCTGTCTAACCACATCACTTCTCTACAGGCCAACATTTGCATGGTGGTTTTCTTTTATGTTTAATACCACAATGTTTGTATTGCAATTTCAGTTACAGTTGGTTTTGTTTAAAGACCATAGTCTAGGTGTGTACAGCATGTGAGATGAAATGTTAGGAGGTCATGTAGCATCCTTGAAATCTTATTCAGCAGCAAGCTTGAAATACCTAAGAAAAATATTTTAGGGATATTCTCATTCTACAAAGTTGCTTAAATGAAAGAAATCAGGTACATTCCATAGCTTTTAAGTGTGTGCTTTCTTCCTGTCTATCAAATTGTAAGCTTGAACAAGATTTGTTCTCTGGGACATTAAATCTTTAAAATATTTGGACGTGGTAGTTCTCTAGTAATATCAGACTGCACAATATGGAATTAGTTATTTGTTTAGGAACAGAATTGTTAAACATCCTCTAAGCTGTAAAAGGATACTTCCTAATTATTTACTAGAAGCATCCATAGTTAATTAAAGTCAGACTGCTAGATGTGGATGATTAGAGACTTACGTTGCTAGAAAACTGCTTGTGCTGATTTGAGCTAATATTTAATTTGTAAATTCCATCCTTTTTGGGCCCTTTATTTAGAAAAAGCATAAATCTTTGCAAGATGTTCTTACGGAAAAGACTAGCTGTTTCTTTATGGTTTACAGTCTCACTATATTACACATCAATTTGTCAATAATTTTTGCAATAGAAATGTAACCTGACCAGTAACAATGGCTCAATTGTTCAGGATTTCTTTTTTTTTTTCTTTCTACTTCCTCCTACACTGTTTCTTTCTTTCTTCTTTCTTTTTTTTTCATTTCATTTTGTGTAGAGCTTGGAGTTGGACTTTATCCACAGGACTGTTTGTCTAATGCATACCTGAGCCCAGTGATGCTTGGAGGATGAGTGAATGTTGAATATAGTCTATTTTGCAGCCACGTGCCAGCGGCTGTTTCAGGTACTTGGTGAATTTGGTCTTGCACCATACCCAGGTTTCTGTGGGTTTCCATGTCACAGTCACCCTGTGACAGTGACAGCAGTGCTTTGGACCTAAGTACAGACACGTGAGCATTTTGTCCCTACAGAAGTGCTGTGAGCACCTGCAGTACATAAAATTTTCTCTCTTGCTCTTTTCAGCCATTGCAATGGCACTGACCAAAGTGAAGTGCTCTTTGTATGGGTGAACACTGTTTGAATTGGATTCTGGATGTTGGCTGCTGGGTTTAGTTCTGTTTTCAATTTTATTATGCTGACAACATTGTTTTTAAAACAACATTTAGGTGGCATATGCTTTCTCTGATGTTGTTTTGGTCTCATAAACACTCTGCAAAGTCAATACAGATGTGTGGGGAAGGAGATGTTTTGTTACTGGCCTCTTATGGTTTGTATTGCAGCTTCACTGCAATTTAGTTCGTATTGCATCATAGTGCCTTCTGACAAGAGAAGATTTTCATACCATCTACATTATACCTAGCACATTATTGTCACCACTGGTGATCTGAAAATTTTACTGCAGGTTTGTAGTGGCAGACTGATTTGTTTCAACAAGTTAAGAGTTTCAAAGCTAGAGAGACATTGCAAATACTGGCATTTATAGGCTGTGGAAAGGTGTATCTTAGCAGGTGAGAAGGACATGTGGGAAGAAGTGCTGAAGACTGATTATTTGAAAAGTTTGGTCTTCAACTGTGAAGAAAAATAAGTTTTAGAAATGTGCTAGCAAATATGGACTCAGTATGCAGCAGTTTACAGCTGTGTAGTTGATTGAAAGTCCACTGGGGTAAATTGTGGTTTTAGCTGAGTGGAGAACTGAATTTGGAGTCTTGTCTTTAATGAAAGAACAATTAATTGAACAAATCGTTCTTTCTCTTATTCAGGGAAATTGTTGTTTATTGAAGTGACTATAGCTGTGAGAGACTTTCTTTGTTTGTCCCTTCAGGTACTAAGTAACATTTGTTGGAAGTGAAGCAAGGCTTTGATTTCATCTCGTCTCTTTGGAAACACAACCAGTTTCTTTCTTATTTAAATGATATTGTGATTTCATATCATTCTTTAAAGGACAATTTTTTTCCTGTGTGTGTTTTGAAGAGATACTAATACTGGGAAGGGACACTTATGCTCTCAAGTAACTGGTGCCAATACAGACATACGCTGCAAGTTTGCCTTGTGGAAATGAAGGCAGAATTTCTCAGTTTGAAGCTTTACATCATGGTTAAGGAAATCATCTTTATTCCATTTCTGTGTTGGTTTCAGCAATTCAAATTCTAGAAACACCACAGGATTTTCTTGGTTTTTTGATGTCAATATACAGAAATGCTAACAGAGCACTATGCCAGAAGAAATCTGAAGTTCACATCATCTGCATTCTTATGAATGAAGAAGGAGATTACGAACATTAATTAAAAATCTGTGTGCATAATTTATCTGATATCTTGGAAGGATTTGCTTTCTAAACTATAGTTCCTGACAAGTGCACACTGCAAAGCAGAAAGCTTTGTGGCTCCCACACCTTAGAACAAAACACCCTCTGGAGGTGCCTCTTTCTCTCTGCTGGCTGTGAGGGAGAAAAAACTCAGATGAAATATGTATCTTTTAGGCTAATGCCTTCTGTGAGAGGAGCTTCCCTCTTAAACTGTTTTGGATAAATGTAGAGAAGGTGTTTCTGTTTGTTTATGGAGCATGCCAGGTATGTTCTATGGAAAACTATGTTCTCAGTTCTGGGTCCTCATGTGACATTGGAGTGTAAGTACTGTTTGGAAACGAATGAGTTTTCTGTTCCTCTGCTCCCCAGATAACTGCAGCCTGTTCTAGAAAAAATATCCTTCATACAGTCAGAAATAATGTGGCCTTACTTTAATTGATTTTTCTCTTGTTCAAATTGAAGTTTCAATGTTTACTCAAATATTGCTCATTGCAACTTCCATCAGAATCAGATGAATAAATGCATAGTCTATCATGTCATGTGTATGGTAGAGGATTAAGACTGGAAGTCCAGTGTTTTTCATTGGTTTAACATGACCTATTAGTGGGTCAAGCCACTTCTCAGGTTTTTCTTTGTTAAACTTGTCTATTAAATAGGCATTTTACAGTGGGGCTTCTAATTTACATAGACAATTCAAGGAATTACTACTGGCATATTTTTTTCCAGAAAACCATAAAATTTTACTTTTAAAAAATACAATAATTTTTGCTTTTTATTGGGAGCTGTGAACTGTTCAGCATAATAATTTCTTCTAGCAGATATCCGCAAAGAGGTCTCTGAAATGCCGTTCTTGTAGCATTATGAAATTGGGTTTCCATACCATTTTACTAGTCTGTGTGCTGTAAGAAGGGTTTGCAGTAAAATAAAGACTGAATTTCTGCAAAAGCATTTGCTCTGTACTAGCAGTACTTTGCAGGGAGTTATCCAGGTATTTCTTAAGATCTTGAAAGCTTGGTATGAAAAATCAGATTTTCCAAATTCCCGCTTGCAACTTAAATCCAGTGCAAACAGAGGCTCTTTATTTCATAAGTACTTGTTTGATGCTGGCTCACTTTTGAGACTTATTGATTTTGTTGTATTCCAGGCCAGGAAAATCAAAGTCATGTTATGAAAATATCCTCCTGAAGTAAGTTATTACCTTTTAATGCAGTTGTAAAGGACGACTTTTTGGTTAAGGCTCTGGCCTGGGACTTGAGAGTTCAAACTGAGTTCACCTCAAGATGGTGACCCTGACCACAACCGTGGGCACAGGCACCATTCCTGAGTGTCAGTTCCCCTCCCAGAAAATAGCACCTGTCACCTTAGGCTGACGATCCTGCTGTGTATACAAGTACAGCACACATACAGAGCGTCTGCTCCTGGTCTGATTCTTAGCTGGTTCTGTCATAAAAGTAATTAAACATCATAACTTCTATATCACCAGTTGTTTCTCTTTTGCAGTCCACATCATGGGGGATGTGAAACTGGTGACATCTACCCGAGTCTCCAAAACCTCCCTGACACTCAGCCCCCCTGTCCCCGTTGAAGCACCAGCATTTACTCTTCCTCCTCGGAATATCCGAGTGCAGCTGGGAGCCACGGCGAGGTTTGAGGGGAAGGTAAGAAACAGACAATGGAGGGCTTCTCCTTTGGGTTTTGCCCTTTCCTGAAGCTGACCGGGGGCTGCAAAGGTAGTGAAGTTGCCTCTGCAACACAGGACCTTTACTCAAGAAGAATACATCGGTGTTTACCCTCCTGGGGAGGCAGGAGCGTTGCAGGTCTGCTTCTGTGTAGAGGAGAGTGCAACAGCAACACCTGAGCATTGCAAAGTATAACCTTGTTGAGCATGCCAGGAACTGAGGCTATTATCAGTGAGAAACTGCTTCAAGGGCTGTCTCTAGTCAGTATGTTCCCCTGCTGCAATTCTACATATTCTCCTACAGCACATTCATATCCCTGCATCCCAAATATCTGCCCGTTCATGAAGCTTTGTGTGTGACACAAATCTAACCTTGCTGCAGCATATCCTTCCTAGCACTCAAGGTAGGAATCTGCAATGAGTGTTGGGATAGTTCTGTATCTGCACCACCTGCCAGACATGTTCCTAACTTGAAAGGAAAAAGAGCATTTTCAGAGGAAAGATTGATTTTTTCAGGAAAACTTGTTAACTTGAAGGGTTTAAAAGGGTGTGTAAGTGGGGTGTGTGTTCCCTGTTCTCCCCTTTTCTCATTTTTGGGATATTGAATTGTACTTCCTGGCATCTGTATTTCTTTCATGTGTCAATCCTGGTGTGTGCTCATCCTTGTTCTAGCTATCTTCCTTTATCCTCCCTTAAACCAGTTCTTTTTGCTGGAGCTGTTAGCTTTCCCTTGCAGTCCTTTCAGCTTCCTTTGGTTCCTGTCACGCTCTGATTGCACGCTGACAGCTGCACCATCAAACTGACCGCACTTTTAATCTTTGAAGTGGTGGGACTCATCTGACGGAGGCAGGAAACTGCAACTCTACTGTAACAAAAGCAAGGGCTAGAAGGAATTTGGGAAATTCATAACTTCTGAAACTCTAACTTAAACACAGGGCCGGTAGAGGGCATCTGATATTTATCTTATTTGTTTATGTAAGAGCAGGCCAGGAACTGGGATTTTTCAACAGGAACTGTGTAGGAAAACAGGTTTTGGAGTATATTAATTTTGTAGTATTAAAGAAAAACTCAGAAGTAGGTTTTAGATTTGACTTTTTGAAGAAAACTTGGCATTTTTAATAGAAAGCAAATTTCAATGTAAAACCAAAGAACAGTTTTTTCCTAAACCTTCAAAAAATTTTTTTAAAAAATTGCTTACTTTTAGGTGATTTTAAGGCACCACTCAGAAACTCTTTCTGTGTATGACACTGGCCAGTCCCAGAGCATTCCTGTTCTTACTCTGTATCTTTTTTTCTCTCATTTTTCCCCTCATTATTTCACCTTGTTGCAAACACAGTAGGAAAATGGCAGCACGTCTCTACTTTCTCCATGTGACACCTGTGTACAATGCTGTTCTAATTCCAACTGGTTCTTCCATGCTACACTGCAATAACAGTTCAGTGAAATCAAAGTTGAAGCATGTGCTAAGATTTGGTTTTATAGTTCTCATGTTTCCTAATTAAAAGCTCAAGTGGGATATTTCCAGTTTTTATTGCACTCTGCAGAGTTTTTATTATTAAGTCAAATGGAAACAATCGTAAAATATAATGACCTACAAGCTAGAGTGCCATCACTGCTTTGCATTTTTTTTTTATATCTGGTTTTAAAGTGTTAATTTTCCAGGATACCTATCCCCTTTTTAAAGGCCCTTTGAAGACTGGAAGGGTGAAGTCTGAGGGGTTTTTTAGTAGCTTGGAAAACATACACAAATTCAATACTAATTAAACTGTCAAGTTTAATTTCCTTGAAGGAACAAAACTTTGATTGAAGTCCTGGGTTAGACTTACTTGATGAAAAATCTAAGTATCTCTTCTGGCAGTTCGGTATATGAGTGCGGCCAAAACCTTTAATTTCCCGTCCTTGAAGTGGGGGTGACAGAATTAGCATTTTGTTTGTGCTCTACTCTGGCAACATGGGCAAAATGAGGGGGAGTACAACAGCTCAGTTTGAAAGTTACTGTTGCTGAACAGCTGCAGCAGCCTGCAGAGCTTTTACCATCTGGCTCCATCTTCAGCTGGGTAATACAATGTTTCTTCTTCTGCCACGTTAATGTTTCAGAGGTTCAGAAGGACAGTTGACCTGTTCAGAAAAACAGGTTCAGGAGGACAATCTTAACAAAAACAATTTATTAAGATTTAGTAATAGAAGCTACTCAACATACTTAGGTTTGTCTATCCTGGAAAATAGGCTACAGATGTTATGATATTTTGTTGGAGTATAAATATTAAACCAGACTCAGGATAAAGAAAAATAAAAAGTTTTTTAAATGGCTAGACAGGAGCTTTTCTTCAAAGAGTTTCTTTGCAGTGTAATTGATCTTATCAGAAAGAGCAAACATTTTTAGAATCCAAGACAGGATATAAATCTGACATTGTGATGATCCTGTATTCTCATTAAGTGAACAAGGAAGAGAGGGCCCCAGAATTAAACTTGGTTTTTTTCCAGCAGCATAATTAGATAAGTTGTGTGAAATGGCAATTCAAGATCAAAGAGAGTGCAGAAATTGAGAAATAGCCCATAAATGTAAGAAATTTAAGGTAGAAAGAAACTGGCGCTTCCTTTAATGGGAATTTTTAAATTTTCCTGTTCCTTAAACTACCGCCCTGATCTTCTTACTAAAATCTCAGGAATTTTATTTATATCTGACTGCAGATCTCAGTTTTCCAGTGGCACCTCAGCACAGAAAGTTAAATCATCATCTTTCAAGAGTATGAGCATGATTTTGGTTTGGAACACAGAGTGGAAACACTTAGTAAGGCAAAGGCAAGGTTACCTTCGCTAGTTACTCCCCAAACATCTGCTGGACGGACATTGCAGTTGTTCATCAATAAATCGCTGAGGTGATTTTTAGGAAAACCATCCCAGATAATTGTGAAATTGCGTTGTATGTTCTCAACTTGTTAGGACTTGACTGATGTGCTGTTCTTCAGCTGCACATCGTGTGTGAGGTGAACAGCTCAAGGCAGTAATCTCGTGCCTTGTGTTAAGGCATTTTAGCTCATCTGTCAGAACCTTTAAGACACTCCTGGAAAAGGGGAGCAAGCCAAAATGTTACTAGGCTTTGTTTTAAGCTACTTCTTTCTCTGTTGTATTGAACACTGGATGTTAAACTGTGCATTTCATTGCAGCAAACACTTAACCTGCCTTGTTTGTGCATGCATAATTTTTGAGGGTAGTATTGATGGTCATTAATTTTATGAGCTTAAAAAAATATTTGTGTTACAGCCCTGCTTGAGAGGAACAGCCAAATGTTTTACAGGCCCCAGACCTGTTGCCTAGGGGTCAGGAAAGAATTTTCCTTCCTGGATAAAGCATTGCACTGTTGGCAACAGTGCAGTATGGGTGGTTTTCTGCTTCATGTGAGCCATCATATGTGGTCCATTGCCAGAACTAAGATGTCAAACTACTAAATCTAGTCTAGTATTCTAATCCCAGGGAGCTAGATTTCATGTAGCTCATGGTTTGAGTAGGTGTTGGGGTGCTAAATTCAGTTTGGTGCCCCATTGAGTAGTTACTATTCTGCCCTTCCCCTTCCACCAGCCTCCAGGTAAGGGAGCTGGATGGTAAATTTTAAGGCAAGCCAGGTCAATGACAAATCCTGCCCATTTTAATGTGCTTTCTGGCTGTCCTTCTACCACCCTGCTGTTGCATCTGTTTGAATAAGTCCAATGATGTGCATCAATTTGAGTTGCTTTTGCTGCTGGTGGTTGCACCGGTACTGTTTGGAACAACATGCCTGAGAAAATGAATTGGGATCATGCAGTGAGGAACAAGAGGCAATGGGAAGATCAGCAGTGATTCTGCTGTCTATTCTGGGATAGAGAGGAGACCCATTTATGCAGTGTGTTAAGAGGTAAAGAACAGGGAAGCATTGCAAGAATGAAGACTGTGTTAAAGGGAAACGCTCCCACAGTATTTATAAATCCTTTCAACTACCTGCTAAAGGAAAAACTAATTTTTTAACCTATTTAAATATGGCATGTTTTACATGCATATCATAAGCTGTGCATGGCAAAACCTTTGGTATCTTCCCTTAGGTTTGGACTCAAGGCAGCAGTGTGTGTGCCATTTCCAACCCTCAGTCAGCAGGTACTCCAGAAGTATGCCCTAATTACACCACATGCCTGGATTTCAGAGGCAGGATCTGAGAGAAGCCCATGTAATGACAGAGGATGATGACATGGCACAACTTCCTTTGCTGTTGGCATGAGATGTTTGCTGTTACAAAATGTACTGGGCAGCTAACTGCATGAAGCTGCCAGTGGCTTTGGATCTGAACTTTCTGGAGGGCTGCCTCTTCTCAGCCATATAAGGAAGAAATTCAGGAAAAACCCATGTTTTCATGGGAGACAATTGTCTGATGGAAGTGAGTGCTGTGAGAGGACTTGTGCTGATCTGTGATACTGTGATACTCCCAGAAACCTGATATGAAACACTGAGGCATGTTTTGAGGGGGAAAGAATTGAAAAAGTTCTTGATTTAACTGTAGATTTTATTTGATGTTCCTTTCCACGTACCACTGGAGCATTCTTCGGAAAAATGTGGTGCACTGAGAAGTTACTGAGACATTTTGTATCAGACAGACGTTGAGGTATAGACAGCTGAAATAAAAATAAAAACCCCACAAACACAAAAATAAATACAAAGGGTGGCTGTGAACAGCTTATTGCACACTATTTTCTGTTTGGATCTTCTACTGCTGTGTCTTCTTCCTCGGTGTAATTGACCTCCCACCATATTCACTTGCCACATATGTGTTCTCATGAGTAATGCATGCATCGTTTTATTTGGGTTTATTTTACTGTGTAACCCTATATTGGCATATAGAAACACTGTCAGCTTTACACAAGGCCAAAGTGGAAGTTGCTGCTCTGCTGAGAAGTGGTTAAGGTGAGATTCAGTCAAAATTATTTCCCCACACAGTGTCATCTACACCCAGAATTATTCAAACACACTTCCTTTCATCAACTGACACAAGCACCCATGTGTTGACACCCATCTTTCCTGTCTTGCAAAAGTTACATCCTTCAGAAAAAACTGTAGATATTCGAGTTGCTGCTCAAGAAATGTCTAGGTTTTAGGCAGGACTGGTGGCCCGTGAGCTCCACTTCTGTCTCTCATAAACTCCTTTCATACCTGTTTCCCTGTCACCTGTGGCCATCATAATTATACTCAGGATTTTCCTGGAAGAAGCATTTAGGCATTCCTTGTGTAGCCTGTGTGCAGAGCATGTGATGATGCTCAAAAGTGCTGGACCTAATACACCATCCCCTGCAACTGATCTGTGCACGCGCTGAGGCAACAGCCAATATTTCTGGATGTTTGGCAGCAAAGTTTGGTCAGACTTTTTGCAGAGTTTTTTTTCAATCTGCCAGATGTTCAGAAATCCTAGACAATGCTGAATATCCTCAAATTCCACCCAGACAAAATTTCTATGCAGGAAAGAGGCCATGACTGGGGAGCACTGAACGTACACATCCCTGTTAGCTTCTCCGGGTTGGTTTTACTCTTTTGTATAATTGAGCCTGTGTTCAGTAACCCACCCACCTCCAAACTGTTGAAGAAATGTGCTATTTGATCCTATCACATTCCTTGTTCTATTTGCTTTCTGTCTCCTTTGCCACCTAATTGCTTAGCTACAACCAGCTGGGGACAGGAGTTCTGCTCCATGCAGTGCCAGAAAGATTGGCTCCCTATTTTTGGTTGTTGTGGTAGGAACTGCTGTAATTAAAGGAATATCAAAAACAATCTAATAATTGTGATGGCAATAATAATAGAAGTTTTTTCAAACACTACAACTAATGTACATATGGGATTAAAGAGAATCTTCTATTATTTTGTGTAGTGCCTACCCAAACCAACATTGTTTTAGCTGAAGCCAGACCACATATTTGTGCTGCTCTTTGTTACAGCGCGGATACTGCAACATGATATATCAAACAACGAGGCCCGTGGAAGAGAGATATATGGTCTGATTCTTGATAGATGTTTCAGAGATGTTTATTTCCCCAGCTGCATGGCCGGGATCTGCCGAGGAACTGCTCAATCACGGGACCCGAGGGTCCCTGCCCGCGCAGGGGAACACAAAACAACCAGTGGGGAACGAGGCTGAGCAGGGGCAGGGAAACACCGTGCCTCCCCTCAGGGCCCCTCTCCCAGGACCACATGGCAGGGGGAGGGCCTCAACAGCTCTTGGTCACCACTTTATTTCTTTCTTTACTTTTTCTTTAATGTGTTTCTAAATATTTTGGATTTTGAGGTGGAAGCAATTAAAAAACCAAAATGACAAAGCTGACAATAAAAATCGGTGTGATTTAATTGCATCTACCTGCCCCCAGTTTACTTTGGGGGAACCAACAAACTGTTCATTCTGACACGTTTATTGTAGGTATCTTTTTTGTGATCCCCTACTAGTGTAATGTTTTGTTTTAAAGCATGGCTCTGTGTCAGCTAAAGAGGAAAAGAGTATCTATTTAAGAATTTATCCATAGGGATGTCCCTAGGGTTGATTTTGAGAAAATTTACTTCATTAGCAGGGATTTCTGGACTTGCTATTTTTCTATAGTCATTAAGCAGAAATCAGAAAAAAAATTCCTAAATTATGTTTTTACAAATTTGCTGAGGAAAAGGAGAAATAAAATATTCATATTGTGGTGTAAAAGAGGTTCAGTCTTTTACAAAAATAATGATGGACTAAATACCATGACTAATTACAAAGGCCACTGTTTAGGTTTGATAATATGCAAGTATCTGAAAAAGGAATAGAAGAAAATCTGACTATTTCCAAGGAGAAAAACAGCTAATCAGCATATCCTAAACAGCTGAACAAAGATTTGCCCAGAGATTGAATCTGTGTAGGTCAGAGTAGAACCAGTCTATAATTCTTCGTGGGTTTTCTGTCCCATGATGGTTAATCATGAATCTCTCAAATTTCAACAATGTCTTATTAAGTATTTCAGTTCTGCTTTTAATTTGAAAAATATCATCATCTTTTCCAGACTAGTCTCCCTTGCTCCTCTGGGTCAGTGCATAAGTCTTTGTTGTGGCTGATTCCACTGGCAATAAAACTCATCATGTAGCATTGTGCTTTCTTATTTAAATAAACGTTCTTAGTAGTACATGAAACATGGCAGAAACTTAGCATTATGATGTTTTAAACTTGATTTTTTGGGGAATTGTGCATTTGACTCTTATCACAGTTATATTAGATTTAAAAGTTAAAAAAGGTCTAGTAACTGTAACAGAACTGAGAGTAGTTGACCTTCCTTTCCTTGTGCTGCAATAGCCTATAGTGGTGTGACAGATATGAAAAGAGAGGAAAAATATTTTGGTTGATTTTTTTTCTTCCAGAAATATGTCTCTACCTGGAAAGCTTTAAATTTTGCTTTTCAACCTCACCCTAAAGGTGGGATAGAGTGCTTATTATCAGATGTGCATTTGGCTAACTAGCAATATATTTGCTTTCTGCCATCATAAACAAGTTTTGAACTTCAAGCCCCTTACCTGCATCTGACTGATAAAACCAGAAAGGTTAGGGAAGGGTTCAGCACCATATGTAGCAATGAGAACCCCACACAAAATAGCAAAGTATGCGTTTGACTGTCTGTAAAAGTGTCCTCGAGTATTTGCACCAAATGACGCCAGGTCACATTTTGATATAATTCTGCTTTGTCCCTGTGGGACAAGAGAGTAGTCATTAATAGACAGCAAGCATTCAGAATCTTTGCAGAAGGCCACATGTGGAGAAGGTTTATAATCAAAACACATCATTACTCATTGTGGTTTTGCTCAGCCCACGCTCACTCTAGCACCTAGACTCCAAAGCTAGAAATTTCTGCTTTTGATACGTTACTTGGCTCTGTTCACTCATGGATATAGTATGAAGTTTGGAAACCTACTGGGCAAAACCAGACAACATAATATTTTTCCATGTAAAATTTGGACTCCCCAGTATCTAAATGCACACTGAACAGAAAATTGCATTGCTGTGAATTCAACCCATTCATGAGGGGGAGAAACCCATCTGTCTGACAGGGAGCAGCAAGGGCTGGCTGCTCCCCAAAGGAGCATGAGCCAGGAGCCGAAGGGGAGCCATGCACGGCTGTGCCATCACCAGCTGGCCACAGTCCTGCAGGGTCTGCTCCCAGCAGGCACTGCCATGTGCTCTGACAGGGTCCTCTGATACGCCCAGACATGGCAAACAATGAACCAGGGTCTGGATCCCAAAAGAAGATACAGTCAGGAGCAAAAGTAGGCAAGGCCTGATTGTTCTTCTATAGGTTTCCGGTTCAGTATTTAATGTTCAGTCTGTAAGACATTATCTTGATACTAGAGGTTACTGGATCTCCAGCAGGGGCCTGAAACAGCGTCCATTTTTCTACCTAAGCTTTCAGAGTTCACTGTTTAGTGTCTGGGGACAAACCTGCCTTCCTCATGATTCTTAAGCCAACAGTCATCCCAGTTCATAATTCAACACCCCATGTGAATACACATCTCTGTGTTCTTCTCTTATGTTGGGGAAATAAGCTTTGGAAGAGGAGAGATGTCAATATGTTGGTCTAGTGCTTGCTGAGGGAGACACTGCTACTCCTCTTGCTGTCAGAGGTTACATGCCATAGCTCTGCACTGGTTGGAGCCAGAAAATCAAGGCATTTCACTCACTGGTCGTCCCTGGGGTGACTAGTCCAGCTCAAGGGCTTTGAATTACCTTCCTAAATATGCTGACTTTATTCTTCTAGGAAAGCTAACAACCAGGCTATAGGTTAGGAATTAAATCATGTTTTTTGACTCACAAGTTAGTAACCTGGTCTCTAGACTAGCCATCCCACATTAAGAATATGTTGCAGTGAGATTCTGGAGGTTATCTAAGGTTTTACACCTTTCTTTTTCAGAGGAGTTTTAGGAATAGGCAGAGTGAAAACCTGGAAGTTTTCGTTTAAAAAAAAATAAAATTATAGGCTTTCTGATGGTGAAGATAGCTTTATTCTCTTTAAGTCAGTGCATTGTTGTAAACCATTGTTGTAAAGCCAGATAGAACAAAGCAATCTTTGTCTTCTGAAAACGCTGTGGCTAAAACTGGTACAAATTCAAAGTCAGCTTTGCATTGTTTTTATTGCTTAGATGGAGACCTTTGTAATTCATTTGAAGAATGAGACAAAATGGAAAAATAAGTTATTTTATCTTTTTCTGAATTTTCCTTGCTTTTCTGCATATTTTTAAAAATACTGTTGTAAATGTTACTCTATGGAATATATTATTTATTATAAATACCACAGCTGAGCTTACTAAAACACTAATTAAAAGTCTTGCTGTATTCCAAGTGCAACTTTTCATTTAAAGATGTCAACAATCAGCACAGGGAGCCCAAAGAAAAAGGAGACGCAAAGACTGACAAATTAAATAATTCTGCTCATGGTTATTTGCCTTTTGGCAATGGCCTACTGAGCTTACTTCATCCAGCTCTGTGCTCTCTCAACTCACATTGAAGGAGAATGATAATTTTCCTCCAGCTGCATTGTAGAGTCAAATCATAACTGTGTGGTTTGAGAGTCTGCCATTTTTTCAGTATTTCCCATAATACAAAATCAAACCTCTAGTTATGGTGTATGTATTATTTAAATTGGTTTTGCAAAGCTTAGAATATTAATGCAATGCACACTGTTTTGTAAAAGGTTTGTAAAAGCACCTGCACACATATGGTAGTATGAAATCTAACTTGTATCAGAAACCTAACTCATTTATATCACACTCTTGTAATGGCAAACAGTGAATAAAGAATTTTTCTGTTCTGTGAACTCTCTGGAACAAGAGTTCAATATACTTCAGCTTGATTATTTCTGTCTATATAAATTCTGGTGCTCCTTTATAGAAGAATAACTCAGCAATTTGTCTCTGCAGGGAGGAAAATATAAATATTTCAAAACAAAGTTATGCTCAAAGCCAAGGCACTGGAAGAAAAATTATGATAAAATCTTGGAAATACGGATTAAAGAACTATGGCAAATGTTATTGATTTCTGCTTATTTCACGGTACCACTTAAATAGTCTAATTCAACTGGAGTCATAGTGTTTATCTGCAGTATTTAACACATACACAGGCCAGAGTAGAGTTGGATCCTTCCCTGGTGGCCTTTCTAGCTAAAACAACAGAGGAAATAATCACTGTTACCCCCTTGACATTTATGTGGGGTACAAAGGCAGGGTGAGATTTATTGTCTTGTGCAAGGTGACACAGAAATACAGAGATACATGCATGGATTCAGAGCTGAATGTCTGTCTTCCAGAGGTTCAATTCCCATCCAGTATCCTAGACATGAACCTATCCTTTTGGCAGACAAAGAAATTCTGATTTTGGAAGAGGAAGTCAAGATGTGCAATAGGTGCAAATATCACAGCTATCTAAGTGCCTGCTGTTGGATTAAGAGCATCACTTTCACAATGCCACAACTGGGTCTTCAGAGCCTTGACTCAAAGCTGGTTTGTTGGAATATGCAAATGAACAGAAGGTTTGTCTGCCTGGGAGACCATGGCACACCCATAGGTTTAATGGAAAACACGATGTTGGATTTGTTCAGACCTCTCAGTAGAATGACAGCGAGTGCAGTTAAGTGGAGCTCTATTGAAAGCATACGCAGAGTAAGCACTTTTTCCACAACCTAAACAGCTACTTTTGAGTGCACGTGTGTTTCTCTTACCAACATCACAGCAATTTTAGTTTTGAGAGAAAGCATTAGAAAGAAGAGGTGAGCCCACAAACTTTCTCTTGAACTCAGCATGTCTACAAATATTTATCCTGAACTGTTGAACTAGAAATTTATGATCACAGCAATTTATACTTAGTATTTCAGTTAGTGTTTTGAGGGTTTTCCTTTTAAACTGTTGTTGCTCAGCCCTTGGTTTTTATTTTTATGTTAAACACAGCCATTTGTACGCCGTACTGTCTGAGTCACCTCTGCTGTTATTAAAAAGTCTATGTGTGAAGCTAGGAAAGCTTATCAATTTCACAGATTACTACAGGATAAAAGAATTATTGACCGTTGCTAATAAGCAGTTGATGTTTTGCAATAGGATTTTGTGCAGAAATCTTAATTATTTAAGGCATAACAGTAAGTTGCACATGGTGGAATAAATGGGAGGAAATAACCTAAGCTTTCTCCTAGACTTTATCCAAGGTTTAAGGCATCTGCTTTTGAATTGGCAGCCTAGAGGAAGGCTTTTTAAAAATGGGAAAAATCAGACAATGACTACATACAAATATAAAAAAGATCTAAAGACGGACAGAGATTCAGTCTATAATCTCATATTAAGTTCAGAAAACTTGTACTTGCAGAAGAAAAGGTCCAGGTGAACTCTATGGGTGGTTTGCATAAAACTCTTGTCACGCACCTAATGGCTACAGGTCAGCTGGCTACAGCGTGGGGAGAGTAAAAAGGCAGATGTTGCTGCTGGTAGAATGATTTATGAAAGCTGCATCAGAAAAGCTCTGCCAGTCTGAGAGAGCAACAGCTGTGTGAAAATGCCCCCATTGGTGTAACAGATGTTTCTAGCCCCTGATTCAGTTGGTGATTGACATCCCAGCTCCACAGATGTGTTTCTCTATGCAGTGTGCTCCCTTCATGTCCTCTGTACAGGAAAGATTGACAGTGTTCTGTATTTCAGTTGAGTCATGTCTCAGGTTATTTCATGGCTGTTTGAAGACTCCTGTAACAATGTTACTTTAAAAGCTATACAATTAAAATTATTCTTTAAATGAAATGAAATCTAATTTAGGAAAAACACCTGTACATGTGATTAATTCCAAAAGACATAAATAGGGCTTAAACATTCTCTTAAGAGCTGCATAAATTGGGACTGGTGTTTGAACTTAGATAAACTCAAGGCAGATTGACACCCAGTGCTATTCTGAAATCCTATTTGAGTCCTTCAGAAAAAAATACAAGACAAATGCACTTGTTGAGGTTATGGTACCTGGGATAGCAATGCTTTTTTCAAACAGCTATACTCTGGTGACTGAGCACAAAGCCAATACACTGTGCACCTCTGGGAAATCTTGACACTGAATTAAAAAAAAAAAAAGATTAAATGTAGAAGATTGAAGAAGAAATTATGTGCAGCTGCTGTCTGCTTTTCAGTTAGCAGACCATGTCTTCCATGGATAGGTCATAAATTCTTCCCTGCTGAGCACCATAAAAACTGATTCCCCTAAAGACCTGTGGCAGTATGTGTAGTGTTCAGAACCTTTGCAATCTGCAAAAAGGGGGTGAATAGTGTGATACTGAATAAATAGATTATGCAGAACTACTTTTCAAGAGTCAAAACTAAAATTTTTGGGGTGCCATCTGTAGAAGGATCTTGTGTTTGGCGTTCGGACTATAAAGTATCAAATGCCATTTGGCATGGATGAGTGCAAAGTAGAAAAATAAAACACATCCAAGGTTTACAGAAAGACCACTGTTTTTTCTTGTACGTACAGTAGGTACTGCTTTGAAGTGAGCATGTTTGCTTCTACTCTGTATTCCATTTTTGCTTTAATGACACAACTGTGAATTCTAGACTGCTCTGTAGAAGAGGTAGGTTTTTCGCTTTGTTTGCAAGGTCATAGCTAAGTCTCCAAATATTTAACATTTTCATGTTTAACCTTGCCAGGCAAGTTCTCTGTTTTAGAAGCAAGCTTTTAAAAGGGATAAACTATTCTTGAGATATGGTTTGTGTGTGTTTAAAGTCTCAGAAGGAGCTTAACAATGTATCATGTCCACTTTCCTTTATCAGGAACATCTGCTGTTCATTTGTTAAAGCAAACTGCAGCTCGAGCCTAACAGAAGCTTTGTTACAAGACTTAAAAAGAGTTGCACTGGCCAGAACTATGTTTCCCACCTGTACTAACAATAAAAATTAATTTTAAATCAAAATATAGCACCTATTAGGTGGGTTATAGTTACAATGTTCATTTTGTAGTCTCAACAGTTTTATAGTACTTCTTTCCTGAGACTGAAATTAAGAGTTCAAAGCAGTATGAAATATTAAAACAAGAAGTGGCTTTTTTCTCTAGTTTGAGGGCACAGCTCTGTCTGCGTGGACAGAATGTATGTTATGGTGTGGCATCCTCTGCTAAGTTTCCTCTCAAGTGCTTCATTCCCCTCAGTCTTTTGATGAAGGTCCAGGGCCAAAACTTGTTGGCTCTTGATTCAAGTAAAATAGAGGGCACTGGCCCTCTGATGACTATGGGAAACACCTCTTTATTTGTAGCACCTAGGATGAGCCACATCCACAGAACAGCTGCTACTGTTTGGATTGAATCTCTTGGGGATGCATGACAGCCTTCAACCGTATGACCTTCAGATGAGCCCATCTAATATGTAACTTGCCATAAAGGCAATAATAATCTATTTTTGCTGATACCTAGACAGTGGAAGAAGAGGCACACTATGCAGTCTCTACCACATTTCAAGTGTAAGTGCTATACAGTGGTTTTTCCTGTATCTTTACTTCTTTGATTAGGATTACACTTGCAAAATCTGTCATGCTATTTAATGGAGTTTCTTCTGCTGCTTTCTTGATACAATCTGATGGCTCATTATTCTAAGTCTTGCAAAAAGTGCAAGCAGTTTACTCCTCACTAGTAATGAGTATTTGCTCTGCCAGGTTTGCAAGCAGCAGAATAAACGTCAGACTTAGATATTCTGAGCAGTTTTCCACATCTCCCTTGACATCTCCTTCTAGAGACTTCTAATGATCTGCCCAAAGCACATATTTGGGAGCTCAGTGGTAACATCTGACATCTCTAGCTGAGGCTATCCTCATTTTATTCCTTTGCAGCTTCTGATCTCTGTTGCCTTTACTGAGATGTAGATCCCAGAAATAACTAGTTTCCTCTTGAAGATGGGCACTGAACAGAGAATAGGCTACAAAGCCTTCTCAAGATTTCCTTGATTTCTGACATTCCTTAATGTTAAGATAGGCAGGCAGCCAAATATACTAAACCCCTGCTGTTCCTGACAGACATCATCTGGCTGATTTCTCTTGAAGGTTTATTGCTTGCCCAGTCCACTGTGGATGTGGGAATTAATTTATTCCCTTCTGCATTGCAGACACCTGTATGGATTAGAAAACATTTAACATTCTCATTACTGCCGTTCCTCTTTTATGACTTGTTACCCATGTCGTCCAAACTTTGTTTTCATGTTGTTTTGTTGCTTCCAGACACTACAGTCTAACTGTAAATGTACTAACTACACTACATGCATGTGAATAGACAATATTTCTGTCTTTTAAATGTATATTCAAAATCAATTTTCTTTAGATGAATTGAACCACCCAAATAAAACTGATTGTTTCATTCAGTGATTGAAGATTATACACACATAAGTCTTAATTCTGGACTTTGGGGACTTAAGGCAAAGGAAGTCTACAGAAATAGCAGCACAAGTGAATGCTGTGTGCTGACAGAATCTGGTTGTTTTAAAATTCTGATTTCATGGGAGAAGAATTGTCTCTTGCAAGGAATTTTAGTCATTAGTGAATTCATAGTTCAGCATATGAAATCATCTCTATGAGGGGAGTTATTTTGAATAGCAACTTCTTAACAGTTGTAAGATTGCCAGTCTTAGTACGTTTTTTGATGTACCTGTCTATACATGATGAAATCTGGGGAGATTTTGCAAACCAATAACTTTTGATAGCTGTTTTCTTCCTGATGTCATTGCCTGTGTGACCTTAAAGAGCAAAATGGGACATTTATCTAGTCCTTAACATCAAGCACTGAACACCTCAGCCAGTATAATAGATGTAGTGCTGGAATATGTCATGTAATGTTTGCCATCATTTCTAATAGTCTTTAGGTGTTACTATCAAACTGAACAGTACACACCCCATCAGTGTTTCACACTTACACTTTGGTTCATTGTCACTTTGGTTGATTCCTTTTGGGGATTATGTTCATCGTTGACCTCATTGGGTCCAGCAACAGCTATTACAAAGCAGGATATGACTTTGAAGTTAAAAGCATGAGCCAAAAGGGTGCATCCCATTGCCTTAAACTGCTAGGGAAGCTCTGGTTAAGTAGGCAAACTGTGTTTTTTTGAAATTGGTATATAAACACCTCTTTTATGGAGCATAGATAGAGACCAAGTTTTAGAAAATATTTCCCATGCTTTTGAACAAGAAAAAGGATCCCTGTATTTGGTATTGGTGGTCACTGAATGCCTTTCAGTTTGTGACAGTGGGGAATAGTTTGTAGGGGCACATTTTCTAATAATACTGTCCTGTACTGTACAGTTTCCACTGATCTGTTGTAATTTTTTCTCCCTTATTTCTTTTCTTTGGGAACCTAGCACCATCCCTTTTCAATAGCATTTTCTCAGACACTCAGATGCAGAACAACCTAAACTCTGTGAGTTTCACACACCAGAGGTTCTCTCAGCTCTTTCCACTTGCTGTTGATGCATGGAGCAGAAAGACTGTTTTACCTTAGCAGACTTTTCCAAGAAGGCTCTAAGCAATTGATGGGTCCAGACAAGAACTCAAAAACTCGTGTTTGTGCTAATACAATGGTTATTTGCTGCTTGCTCTCAATTTTCCACTTGTTATCCTAGTAGAGCAGGTAAAGAGAAGCTGCAGCCTCACTGGGACTGGCAATACTCACACAGGCCAAGTTGTAAATAAGGGTTATAGCATGCTGCTGCTGGGCATTAAATAAGCAGATAAATTTCTCTTTGGTGTGGATTTATTCAAGGCAGATGTTTTTAGTGAGCTCTGGAAAGGTTTGGAGGAATATAAAACCTGCTGCAGTTCTGGAATTGATCCATGAGGATCAAAACCTGGTAACCAGTGATTTGTTTAAGGGTCCCTGACACTTTTATGGCAAGACCGTGTATTTCAGAGAGGACTGGCTCAGTTTGAAACACATTCCAAACCCAAACCTGAAATAAATCCTTGCAACAGAGCAATTCTGTAAACTTCTGCTTTCCCATCATTTCGTTTTTGACAAAAAATGAAAGAAAAAAAATCAGAGTTTGGGAAGGGAATGACTCAACTTTTTGAAAAGAAATGGAATGTTGATTATCTGTGTTTGTAGTTTTTGGTGTGGCATTTCCTCAGTGGAGAGGTGTGGATGAACACAGTAATACAAACAGAGCAAGTATAAAATAAAGACACAGAGAAGAAATGGAAAAATACTTAATTTAGCCTCAGCCATGTGATCCTGGAAGTACATACATCATGGTCTACCAGAGCTTGAGGGGTCAGATAAAACTGGCCTTGTGCAGTCCAAGAGGGACTTAAAAATATTTTAAAGCAGAATCAAAAGGGAAGAAAGGTATTTCCCATTGTTTTGACCTCAGTTGTTCCCTGTTACAACTGATGGAAGGTTAATGCTTGGGACCTTTGAAGCTTGGGACCTTGAAGACGGGTTGAACAATTCAATGAAAACGCCAGAAGAACTGATTATGAACTGGAAAAAACCAGCAAATATATTAGGTGACACGTAATTGATGACTTTCATTCACAGGCTAGAATCTCAGCAGCTGTAAACAGATATGGCTTGACTAATGCTAGTAATGAGGCTGTGATGTGAAGACAGAACCACTGAAAAGGTGGTTGAAGGTCACATCAGTTGAAGTGCTACTCTTCTATTTCACTGTATGGTATATACTTGATACATCAGTTTGAAAACACTTTTGCCTCAAATATTTCAAGTAAATCTTAATATATAGTAAAGTAAAAATGAGAAGTGGTAACGCCGTTCTAATATACTCTCTGGCTTTGGGTAAATCACTTAATGTCTCTGTTGGTTTCTCAGTCTAGAATGAAAAGATAGGTATGAGGGTATTGACATGTTAATAGTATGAAACAGTTATTTGCTGCAAGTCACTTTCTGTGACAGTGAGCACATTATCAACTACCTGGAGTTACAGTATTGTAGCAATCTCATATTGATGCTTCACAGCTCCCTTTTTCTGAAAATGAAATGTGCTGAGAAAGATATTCCTTGGAGCCTGTGCTCCAAAGGAGCACCAAATCAATATGCTGGAGTAGGGTGAGGGGTCTGGGATGAGCAGGAGCTGCTGTTTTTCAGAAAGCACTGGAAAAAGACGTGGCCACAAAGAGCTTTAGAAAAATGCTGTGGCATTTTTAAACAGGAATCAGCTCTCCATTGTGCAGGATCCCACAATTTGTACTCCATGGAACATCGCTTTTGCTTAGTTTAAGATAGACTCAGAAAGAATTTGAGAAATTATACCAGAAGGGGAAAGTTTCTCCAGTTTATTCAGCATATTCAGCTCTTGGCAAATGTTAATGTCCTTAATATTGAGTAAGTAGTGACAGGGAGAAGAGGTCACCACATCACTGGCAAAACTAATTTGTCTGAACTGATACCTAAAGATTTAAAGGAAAGACAAAAAATTTCTGACAGTTGTAGGTTAAGCTGCAGCAGATGAGAAACCCAGCTGGAGTGAGGTGGGGCTGGATTAAAAATGAAAGGTTTTAAAGAAGAGAACTTAAGAATGGGTAAGGTTTGGCTAAAGATCGTAGTTTGGAAAGTAAGTGCTGTGCAGTCAGAGAAAGCAGAGCTGAAATGAGAATTGGAAACTGAGAGGAGAATGCTGGGAGGAACTTGCCCAAGCCACAACCGAGCCTTCTTCACTCCAAGACAGATCATCAATATTTTGCCCACCTGGAGGTTGAAGAGACTTCCTGCTCAGTTGCCAGATTTTGATATGTAGTTCAGAAGGCAACATTGCTTCTTTCCCAGTGAGCAAACACAGCCATGACTATTACTCATCCCGGCTCATCTTGATCCACTCAGTTACTTCATGACTTGTAGGCAAAGGATCAAAGAGTCAGAAGATGGAGAGCTGACATATCAGAGGGGGGACAGGAAAGGAGTACTGCCATCAGGAGTTGTTATGATGATTGGGCAAGCATGCTAACAATTAACACATTCTAAAGTGACCCTCAAAGAGGATGGCATTTCTCACAAAGCAGAGGAAGAACCATAGCCTGAGTAGTTTTTTATTTGGTGGAAACTGGTGTATGTCTGCTTTTCCTGTTTTTTTTTTTAAAGAAAGTCACAGATCCTCATCAAGTTTCAAGAGCTCAATTGCAAATCAGTAACTCAGTTCTCAGTTACACCAGCCGAGGATCTGCCTGTAAATCTGAAGGTATCATTAATGCCATAGCAAGCAGGGATATACCAATATGGTTACTTAATGAGAACAGGACTGCTTCATTTTGCCAAAAATTCTTCTTTTGGGTAGACCAGAAATCTCTTTGAGCTCTGTTTGTGTGCCTATGTGTACATGCTAATAGTCCCCTCCCACCATAACATGAGAATGACCCTTAATGATGCTTTCTCAAATTGCAGCTCCTTATCTTCTGCTTTTGAAGATCAAGACAAAATTTGCTATGTGTCTGCATCTTTTGCCTGTATATTGTCAGGAGATACTATATCTCAGCACATTTGAGAACTAGATGGCTGTGTACATATTTTCATTATAAGCCCAATCTTTGGCAACCATGCTAGAAATATTTGGTCCAAGAGCCTCACACTCTCGCAAAGTGTAGTAGCATTACTGCCTTTTTTTTTGAGTTTCTGAGCAGTGGGGACCCAGGTGTCAGGAATCTTCATTGGCATTATCACTGTGTTTTTGCAGAGAAACCATTCTAGTGGGAAATTTTTCTGCACAACTATCTATCTATCTGCCTGACTAGTCTTATGATTTTAACTTTGACTTATCCAAGAGTTTTTGTCATTTCATTTCATTTCATTATCTTCTGCCATTTGGCTTGTGAAGAATATGTCTTTAACAGCTCCTGTGTCAAGAACTTTCCACTGCATTGCTAAGTGTCCAACATTTCTTCCTGATAACATCATCTGTGAAGTTTATCTTCTTTCTCCTCTCTCTCTCACATCTTTCCAGGTCAGAGGCTACCCTGAGCCACAGATCACATGGTACAGAAATGGGCATCCTGTCCCAGAGGGAGACCATTGTGTCGTGGACCGCAGCATCCGGGGGGTGTTCAGCTTGGTCATCAAAGGTGTGCAGGAAGGTGATGGTGGCAAATACACCTGCGAGGCTGCAAATGATGGTGGGGTTCGTCAAGTGACTGTGGAACTGACAGTGGAAGGTAAGAAGATTCTTACACTGTTGTTGTGATGATTATAGAGTTTAAGTAAAGGAACAAGGTGTGTTAAACAGTTGGGTTAAAATCCCAGCTGTACACATGTCCTTTCTCATTGGTACAAGAGTAAGGTTCATTTACTGCATTTCCCAGGTTAAGATATTGTGCAGGGAACTACACGTCTACAATTAGATTAAGTGTGAGTTCTGTTTCAGGTGTGGGTGATGATGTGCAGGAAACAAAACTCCTAACCTTAAAGACTTTGTTCTAAACTTTGTAATTTTCATGGAAGTCACCACGCAGGACAGAAACTGCTAAGCTGCATGCCTGGTTGTAACTGCATGCTTAATGTCACACAAGAAACAGCCAAGATCAAACCCAGGAATTTTTAAGAGCACATCTGCATATTAGATAGCTGCAAACGGCCAAAGTTAAAATTTAAAGAGTGACACAAAGCCAGGGAATGATTGAAATCAATTGTACTGCTTCTCTCTTGCAGTTTGGTCATGTCAGAGATCTGTTGAATATCAAAACCTCTCAGGTCACAACTTTGTGTTGAGTTCTTGAAGCAAAGAAAATATCTGCAGCAGTCCTGAAACAATCAGTGTTTGGGTTTATTCAGAGTCAAAACCTCAGATCTCTTCAGAGTACATACTGAAATATGCATAGATCTGGCATGATTGCTACTGCCTTCTGTTGTAAAAGTTATGTGAAATATTTTTTCCCCTTGTTTTAAGTTGGGACAACTTTATGAATGACAATTTACACGGAGGTGAAGAAATTTTTAAAAGTTGCTTTTATATCCGTTTTTCTGACCTGGTCTTTGCTGCAGTTTAAAACGACTTCGGGGCAGTACCCAATGACTGAATTTCTCAGAGTCTAAGAATTATACGGTCTTTGTTCTAAAATCCCTTTATGCATCAAGATAGCAAAGCACAGATTCTTCTTTTTTTTTTTTTTTTTTCTGTTCTAAGCAAAGATAACCACGTGGGGCTGCCTGCTGCTTGAAAAATGAGTGCCTGAAACTTGATCTAGTCTTTCCATCAGCATGGCTGTCCTGTCTGACAGTGATGTGGGCTCTTGTAAGGCTCTAGAACAGGTGTTTTTTCACAGCCCCAGCGCTGTGTGTCCGCTGCTGCGGCTCCGGGTGTCCCCCGGGTCGGGCTGTGTGTGCAGCAGATGGCGCTGGGCTCCCGCGGCATCTCCCTCCTGCGCACGGCAGCGAGAGACGCGCCGCGTCATCTACAGCGAGGTACCTTGGGCTAGCACAGGACTGAAAACCCAACCAAGTAAAGCAAGACCTCTTTCACAGTCTAAAAACCTCCTGCTATCTTAATCTGAAGTACTGGCGCGCTGTAGGAATTAGACACAGTGTTTCATCCCCTTGGTTAAAAAGTATTGTTTCATGAATAATCTGCAGCATTGTTACAACTGAGGCCGGGGGTTAGACAGTAACTCTGATAAAGCTTGGTTTTGAAATTAGAGAGCCTAACTTTGAACTACAGACAACATAGCCTTATACTGCAGGTGTTGCATTCCTCCTTTATGTTTCAAACCTGAAGAAATATATATTTTGCATAGTCTTTAGTATCTGTAATTCCCAGTGGTCTTGACAAAACTTCCGACTTCCTGTCTTTCTGTCCTATGCTTACAGGAAACTCCTTGATGAAATACAGCCTGCCATCCAGTGCCAAAACCTCTGGGTAAGCAGTCTACTGGCTTGGATATTGTTTAACAGACACTTAAATATATTTTGGTAGGAAAACAAGGAAAATTACTCTTTCTAAAAGTCTCCATTTATCCCAAGCAGAATAGCTACCGTGAGAGCTGCTGGCTTAGCAGAATTGTTGAGGCAGTCAGGAGGATGTACAGCTACTGCTCCAGCATGTTGACTGAGGAATTAATGTGGCTGAAAACAGAACATCCAGCTGATACCTAAATATTGCACCCTCCTCTGCTGTAATTTTGCACCCTCTTCTCTGCTCTCTGATATTCAAGAATCCTTCCCCACAACTTCCATGACCCAACAGCCTTTTTTTAAGGCCAGAGCAAATACTGCTTTAAGAGTCACCAGTAAGAAATAAAAGCAACTGAAATCAGCATTCTCTCACACAGAATTTAAGTATTTCCAAGCAACACAGTGGGTAAACTGTATTCCAGAAGAAATAATTGTTCTGGTTTGGAGTAACTTTACCAAGAACGAGTTGATGGGGTGATGTAAGCTGGCACACAGAAACCTACTTGTACTTTCTACACTTCAGTAAACATTTACAATTACATGAATGTCACTGTTTTAAAAGCCCCAGGCCTAATTCTTCCAACAGCTGAATTAATTCCTTTATAAGTAGTTTGGATATAAGCATAATTTTTTCTGATCTATATTTTTGGCACTGAGTAGCTCTAGATGTAGACAAAAATACATGTTCTGATTATGTTACTGATCAGAATACAGATAGTTAAAACAGGAGATTTTAATTTCATCATTGATATGAACATTTTTTATGTTTGTTTTGAATTTTAACATTAACTGAGATTACAACAGTGAAAATGGTAAGTAAAACTGAGTAATGAGGAAGGCTTTTACATGATAAATTCTGTATTGCAAATAAGCTACAGACATACACACGGGATAAATAATCAAAACAAGAAAGGACAGTTACTGTTAGGTTTTGCTGTATATTCAGACTTTACAAAGCACTATCCTAATCCATTGCATTGCAGAGAGTTAGAGTGATTGTCCTCACTTTTCATGCTCCTGTGTTTTCCTCATATTCAGTATTAATAATTCTATGGTAGGAGAAGGGAAAAGAAAAAAAATATACATTATACATTTCCATTTTTTCATGTCTAGGAACCAGCCATAAAGCTGTAGGCCAGCTAGTAGTTGATTTTCTTTTCCTATGCTGTGTGTATAGATATATAGAGTCACCTTGTAAAGATGGTTACTGAAAAACTTCTTTAATACAAATTTTGTTCTTCTTTAGTGGTAGTATGAGGGAGATGACATTAAAAGCTATCAGATATTTAATTATATGATAAAGTGATTTTCATTTTAGCATGTTAAAATCACCCTTCTCTCAATACTTTTTGCTGGTCCTCTTGTCCGTGTAAATCCTTTCATTGGTATCATCTCTTGCTTAGAAACCTCGAGCTGCCCAAATGGCAACCACCATGTCTTGGCAGCACCTTGGACTAAGGCGATGCAGTCTCTGTTAGTATCTGACACCTGGCAGAAATGGTGAAGTATTGACACATCTTACTTGCATGTGGTAAAAGGCCATCTGGAAAAGATCTTGAAAATGGTTCAGTTCGCTTGAAATTAAATGTTTTAAAAAAAACCCAAAATCACCATCTGCCATCTGCTAATGTGTCTGTTGTACCAAGGCTTCAGAGCAAAGAGTGAGTGTGTTCCCTTTGACATTTACAGACCTGAAGCTGCACCTTTTTGGGTTTTTTCATGCTATAATACTGCTTGATGTTTTATGGTTGGGTAACTGTTTACGGTTTCGGACTGCAGTCGCTGATGCAACTTCAGTTTCATCCCACATGTCACTTCCCAGCTGTGCCAGCCATGTAAGTAGAGCTGGGCATTTACACTTAACGGTAATTCACCTGGGACAGGTGTACTTTGGGTTTCTGCCCTTATCATGTTTGCTTTGCAAACAATGTAGCAAATGAGACTACAAATAAAAGTCTTCCCCAGACCAAAAATATTTACAGGACATGTCGAAAATGTTGCAAAACCAAGGTTCTGATTCATAAATCAGAAATTACTGTGTCAATTGCACTCACGAGCAAAACAAATTACACGATAAAAACCTGTGAACAGTGAACAGGCATGCACAAATAAACTCTTAGGAGGCAACTAAAAAACAGAAAATGGAGAAAACTAAATGAATACAGTGTTTCCTATCTTTTGGTTTGCCCAGCTCTGCTTATAAACAACTTAAATTTTCTCCAAGATCTGTTCTGTGTATGCCAGATGAGGGTGCATAAGATAACACGTTTTAGTTGCATGAGGAGTCAAGAGCAGTCATCACCAGCATTTCCATTTCTTCCACTGGCCAAGAAAAATATTTTGCAACTACAGTTTAGGTTGCCATAAATTATATACCCTTGTTGGTAGACCACTGGTCTAAGATGCTTTCTGACATGTGCTCTAACCACAACAGCTTCCAGCTCCTCTGTAAAACCAGAATGTCAATTGCCTTTCCAGGGGAAGACTTGCTGTTCCATCTGTGGAGCAGAGGCCAAGCATCTGGGGAGAAAGTCCACCCAAGTTTGCTACAAAACCCAACAGAGTTGTTGTGCGTGAAGGCCAAACAGGCAAATTCTCATGTAAAATAACAGGACGACCTCAGCCTCAAGTAACTTGGTTTAAGGTATGATTTCCCCAAAAGTTTATGTTTTCAGTCTCTTTTGAAATTTTGTGACGTGAAAGGATGAAATGGACTTGACAGTCCAAATGATCATGGTGAGAGTTTACATACAAGGAGAGCCATTTTCTTCCTCATTTTTATGCTGAATAAACTTAAAAAGATGATAGTGCTTCTTCTCAGTCTAAACTTCTCCCTTATATGTCTCATTGTTGAAAATATTTCTACAAAAACCATCTGAAAGCACTGAACTACATCCAGTTTCCATTAAAAAATACCAAGTGTGGGATGTACTTGCCCAAAGACCTTACTAAATAGGTCAGGGAAATGGACAAAGGACAAGAATGAAAATATTACCTCTACCTCTGTTTATAGGGAAGGTCTGCAGGGAATTAACACTTTGAATGTGGTTACAGAGGAGTCTCTGACAGCTGTGAAAATTATAACTGTATTTCCCAAGTTCCAGGTCAATGTCTCAGTCATAGACTTCCTTTTCTGTACCATTCACATTGAATTTTACCTGTACATTATATTGAAGATGATGCTTGCAAAGAAATTAAATTGTATTGAAAAGAAAAATAACTGTTTAGGAATTAACAGATATGATTGGGGTTTGGTATACACAACTGTTTTTTGCAAATTAAAAATGAAAAATTCAAGTCAGATGAACAACTGTTCAACAGTTTCAGTCTGGCCTCTGCTAAAACACTGGTAGGAGAAAAGTGTCTGACAGAAAATAGGAGATATGAAAAGCAGCTGTCAGCTTCAGACCTGCAGTAAAATTGGGAACTGTGAGTATCTGTCATTTACAGAAAAGACATATATATGAGCAATATTTAAAAATCAGCAGACTATTGAAAAAACATTGAAGTCTTAAGTCCCAGTGTCCCTTTGGGCATACACAAGACCTCCAAACATATTTTTTTGTTTGTAAGGAGAGAGCTTTCATGTGATAGCTAGATATTACACTGATTATGCCATTTTTACTGAAACTGTCAGTGTTCTAGAGGATTACAGTTACTTTCTTTAATTTGGAAGAGCAAATATATGACTGCTCTGATGGCATCCTGCTCCCCTTCAGCCTTCAACAGACAATTATGTCCAGTCAACAGAAAAAAACTCAACTTTTATCAGTGCTTCAATTTTCTCTTTGTATCTCCAGGTTTTGGGGGGGGAGGGGAAAGAAGCCAAAACCACCTCAGAAAACTTCTCAGAGAACAGGGAAATGCTTCCAAGTAATTTTCTGCTTTATTCCAGACTTACCCTTGTCTGTAATACAAGAATGTCAGGGTACATCCCCAACACAGGCAGCCTCTTGCTGTGGAAGCACTCACTGACATCTCCTTCAGCTGGTGGCTCCATCTGGAGTCTGCTTCCCCTTCCAGCTGCCCTCAGTTCTGTGGGAAGCTACTGGCTCTCTGGGACTCTGCAGTGCAGCTGCTCCACCACAGCCTGGTTCCAGTCCCACCAGGCTTGCTCAGGTTTTCCAGACATGCAGCTCTGTGCAAAACCTAGGATTTGTCACTCAGCTCTCTTGGTTTGGGCTGTGTGGTAAACAGGAAGTAGGGACTACCAATCCAGCAGTTTGGATCTACACTTTGGTACTTCTCCATACATTTTTTGCAGTTTGCTGGAGGTTATATTATATATTTTGCTATTGATTATCACCTTCTATAATGTGTGCCTCACGGCAATGAAGTTACATGGCTGCTGGACCACTTCTGGCTACTGCAGGACTAATAGATGACCACCTTCCTTACAGCATGGAAGCTTTATCAACAAGTAAAATTGCACTTTTCAGAACGAATAAATAAGCCTGTTTGTAAACATCTTACTTTGCTTATTGTTTTCTTTCCAATTTTCTTACTTGTTAAGTTGCAAGGAACAGAAGCTTCTGTATCATCACCAACCCCCTGATGTGAGCTAGCTTTTAAAAATTCCATTAGGACCTACAGCACCCAGATAGCAGTAAGTTGATAGACTTCAAGAATGAGTGTCTGTAAACACTGATGTTTCTCAAATGTTTACTGCCCAAGTAAAATTGTAGCTTTGTAGGCTTTCCCTTCCTAAACTTAGGATGGGAGAAACTGTGGTGTCTGATAGCAAGGCACTCATTCTTAATGGCTGCTGCTGAAGCAGAAGAACTGATGTGCTCACAAATGAGGTATTGGTCAATTGCTTTGTAGAATTTAAAGGTAAAAATCGTCATTGTGATCATCTACTCTGTGTAACAGAGAACACAGACCTACACACATTTCTTCTTGCCTCACAGCCATATCTTTGGATTTAACTCCAGTGTAACTATTGAGGGATAGAGAACTACTCTCCAGATTGGAAGCTTTTGCTTAAAAGCATTTAACTTCCTGGAACAAACAGGAACATAAAACTGGCTTGAGCCCACATACAATGAAAATATTTTTTTCTAGGACTCTGGGTATAATAAACAGGGAAACTCCAAAACCAAACTGAGATGAGTAGGTAGAAAAATAGAGGGAAAAGAAAGCCTCCTGAAGATATGAATTACAGAATTTTGGACACAAATTTTTTTTTTTTTTGTTTATACCATATGAGTATTATTCATAGAAGGAATTTGGCTAAAGGATAGGAGAAAGGCATTTTGACTTAATGTTTTACTAAAAAATTCTTGCTCCCCTTCTCTTAACAATAGCTGCTGTCTCATGGTATCCTGTGATATTTGCAGGGTGATATTCAGTTGCAGCAAAATGAGCGTCTCAACATGTATGAGAGAACAGGCATCCAGTTCTTGGAGATCCAGAATGTTCAGCTTGCTGATTCAGGAATTTACACATGCACAGTGGTGAACAGCGCTGGGAAGGCATCTGTGTCTGCAGAGCTCACCGTTCAAGGTACAGCAAAGGGTTTGCAGGAGAGAGAAAAGTGAGCCACAGACATTCCTTTAAAATTTATCTGGTTGTGTTCTCGACATTCACAAGAAACATTGACTTTCTCCCATTATTTTCTTCTCTCTCTCTCTCTTCACTAAATGATGCTGTGATAACTTGGAGTGTGCTACAACTGTAAATGTTGTGTTGGTTCATGGGAAAAAAGGTTATCCAAGTGCTTTGTAACAGCTTCCTTTAAAAACACCTCTTCACTTTTACTGTGATTTTGACTTCTATGTTTTGAACATAGATTTGAATTTCAGCATATGGAAGCTGGAACTTGTCATAATAATCAATAATTAATTTTGTATTTGTTGAGTACTACCACAAGATGCACATTTATACTATCTCCCTTATGGGAGGGAAAATTCTATCTATATTTGTAGAACTAAGAAAGTAAAGGAGCATAATTCCAAATCGTGAGAGAGAAAAAAACCCCAAGTTAATAAGATTGAAATTCAGGCTTCTCAACTCCCAACCCTGCCTATTTCACTGCTTGTTAAGGAAACAAATATCTTTGTATAAGTAGGATGTTCTGTTCCATACATTCATTATCATATACAGCTCATCTTGAAGTTTGATGCTTCTTAGGGTGCCCTTTGCATCAGCCTCAAAATCATACAGCCTTCAGCACGCACACTAAAGAGGAAGTTCATCAGTCAGGGGGTAAGCAGTCACTGGACCCAATTAAATAATTAAAACCACAGCTGCTGGCTTCAACTGCAGTCATGAGGTCAATGGGTTACATATGCAGCCAGCAGTGAGTTTTTTGTTGCAAGACTTTAGGTTTCACATCAATGCTGTCACTCTGTAAGGTATCAAGAGTATAAATAACAAGTGGATGTACGTTTGGTATGCTCAGAACCACAGCTAACCTTTCTACAACTTAAAGCTGTACTTTTTATGTGTAAGGTCTGACCTGATGAAGCCACTGTAGAAGAAGCTTCTGTAGTTTGCCTGTAGAAGAAGCTTCTGTAGTTTGCCTGTTCAATGGTAGTTTTAGAGAAAGGGCTGTTCCTTTCAATAAGCCTTTTATCTAAACATAAAACTCGATCCCTAATTGCTCTCCCTGAAGTGGTGAGCTTTCTGTTCTGTAATGGCTACATCTGCCTTGAGAGATGATGTGGAACTGGGGTCACAAAGTCACTTGTGGTATACGTTTGCTACAGATGCTGACCACATCTCTGAATAATGTGGGCATTCTTTCTTGGATTAGTGCGGGTTGGTAAAAAGGGCACTCTTTTGCAGTGCTCTTGATTAATTGGATGATTCCACTTACCTGACCACAATATATAATACCTAATTCTTTCATTATCCATTAAATCAGGTTGTCAGAGTTGCTGCAAGATGTTAGCAGACAATCAAGTGGTTCAGAATTACTACATTTTCTTTCAAAGACATGCAATCTCATATATAGATATTTTCCTCCAGTAGCTGTATTTTTTTCTGAGTGGAAGGTGAAGAGGGAGGAGGAAATATTCTTTTAATTGACAGGGTTGCATGGTATTTTCTTGTCTACAACCAGTAGTTATGAAGCTTCCTTTCCTGCATTTATCCAGTCTTTTCAGTTTTAATTTCAATATTTCTGTTATTTCAACCTTCTGTTTATTGGAAGGTTTATTGAAATTAGGTCAACGGGTTTTTCCCTCTCTCACTGCAACTTTTGTGCGTAAATAGATTCATTAGGTCGCTCCAAATGGCTTGGCAAGTCCAAGCATTTAGACGTGGATTTTTGCTTGTAAAACACAGTGGAAATCAGGATATCATCCATCACATGATTTTATCTTTTCCCTGAGGCAGAGACTCTGAAAGCTTTTTTATGACGTGCTTGTTGGTGACTTGAAAAATTTGCTATCTTGCAAATATATTATTACATGTCTTTCTACTGTAGTTTCTAGTCTCACAGCTGACAACAGTGTAGGTGCAGCTTTGATCTGACCAGGAGAAAACAAATTGCATCCTGAAATGTTAATTAAGGGGTAATGGAGAGATGTGGTTGGTATTTGACCTAGAATGGTATTTCTCTCCTCACAACTATTCATTATCTCATGCTGCCCCCAAGAGAAACAAACACTGTCATGGAGGATTACAAATTAGGAGACTGATTGTGGGTAAATATGTGCTCAGTTTTATCAGTGCATCTGATGAGGCACCTTGGCAAATCAATATAGCCCAGTCATGTTCCCAGATTTCTTGGTGGTATTGCAAAGTTAAGAAATGTGATGCATTAGCTTTTTTGTTTTTCATGTTAAAGGTGATAATTCTTGCTACACAGCAAATGGGTTGGTAAATGTTTACAGGTGGGTCCAGGTTTTGGGAGGTCTTACTGCTGTTGACTTGGTTCTGTGTTTTAGCCAGAGACAGCTGCAGTTTCACTGTGAGCACCCTCAGGTGTAGGACTGATTGATGGTTTGTCTTTCTCCACCTCTACAAACTCTGTGGAGTTATCATAAGATTTGATAAGCTGCATCCCAGTTGAAATCTCTTCCTTACTGCTCTCCCCCAACATAGAGATCTTGAGGCTCACTGAACCTTTAGTTCTGCAGGGTTGTGAGAACATGACTCAGCAATGTCTCAAAATGGACCAAGACCTCTTTGTGTTTCAGCTGAGCAGCTTCCTGTTGTCCATATCAATTTCAGGTGTGAAAAATTTCCAAATTTTTGGAATTGTGCACCGTATTTTGTGTGTAAGTTACCTGTTTCTTCCTTTATGTTTCAGGTCCAGATAAGACTGACACATACCCTCAGCCACCTTGGTATGTTTTTACTACAGTATTTTCTCTGACTATTTAATTGCAGTGCACTGATTTTGATATTTACTGCATGTGCTTTCTTCACAAAGTGATAAATTTTTGGAGGGTCTGTCTGTATTTGGAACTAAGAAAGTGTTTGCTTGGAATAAGATTCTCTCTTGCTGCCCAAATCAGCTGTCCTGGTAGACTTGTAGGAAATAGTTGGTGGAACTGGTGGCAACATTATGAAATACAGAGTTCTGGTCTGCTCCAGGAAAGCAAAATTTTAAAATAAGCTATGTAGGCAGAAATTCTACACTGTACCAGAGGGTCAAACTTCCTTTTTGGAGTTAACAGCCTGAGTGCACCTTGTCAGCACTGAGCTGGCTGTTCTTTCCTGTCATAAACTAAACATGGTATGGCCGTGGTTTTTGCTGTTGTCTGAAAATACATACAAATGTAGGGGTAAAGTAACAAGAAAAAATTAATATTTAGGCCTTTACCATGATTTTTAAAATTAAAATTTTTAAATTATTTTATAAAATTACTTTTCTTCATGAATGGAAAATGCAGGAATGAAAAGTTCAGGGCTGTCTGCGTAAGACACTTTGATGAAGGCCAGTTTTTTTATAGTCATTGGGATGTTTATCTGTCCTCACATGCCCTGGGTGAGATTTCAAAATGGCATGTTCACATTGTCCTAACTGCAAAGTGGAATTGAAAATGCTGTGCTATTCTGTTTTTCAGATCTGTGTGATTTTTAGGAACATACTTGAAAGTAAGTTTAGTATAAATGAAACTGCATTGCAGGCAGAACTCCCCATGCATGTGGTTCTCCACAGTAGTTCTGCATCCTCCATCATTTATTCACAAAAAAAGACATTTTGTAAAATGAAGAAGTCTTACAGTTGTCACTACAAATCTCAAACAGTACATCAAACTCCAGCTGAAGAAAGTACCCCAATAAATATCACAAGTCTCCCTAAGAGAATAAGTTAATGGCACCAAGTGTAGCAAAACAGAGTTGGGCTGGAAATTACTGCATTTATTTCAAATGTGTTCCCATTCTGCCTTGGAGTAATACTGTGGAAGTGTGAGACACAGACACAGTGCTCTACAGGTGATAGCTTAGGGATCAAAGCAGTCACCTTCAGTGAAGGAGATTTAGATTCAAGTCCCCACTTAGTCAGCGACTCTTGTGCCCCCAAAATACTGAGCAGCAGATCCATTGTAATTCTGAGAAACTCTTCCTAATAAATCCATAGCTGATATTGTTACATCCAGTCAAGTTTTTAATGTGCCAATACCCCTTCTCTCTCCCCTAGACTTTGGTCAAGTGTCCTATCAGTCTTGTTTTGAAGTTACTTAAATTACAAGACACCACAATTAGACATAGTAAAATCACTTCAGAATTTACATTTTCATTTCCCTTTAGGGAAGTATTTTATGTGACATTTTGAGCTATGATTGTACATGACCTCAATTTATTAAAGCATCAAGTAGTGTTACATCATGGACATTCAGATCTCATGTAATTGCTTCCCATCCAAAGCAGTGCATGCAAGGTTAATGTCTGACTCACAGAACATGTTAGAACTTGAGCAGTGGACTTGTATCCCAAAATTCCTGAGTTGAGATAGTGTCTGAGCCCTGTTTTCATTTTATGAAGCCTTTCACTTCACCTCCTTGACCCATGTTCTTGATCTGTGTGAAAGAAGCTAAAGGCTAATCAGTTCACTTTCTTGTTAAGGGCTTATATATTTATATCTCCAAACTTCTTATTTTCCTTCAGCATGCCATCGAAACCAACCACATTAACCATTAAAGCTGTTGAAAATTCAGAATTTAAACAGGCAACCAGCAATGGGATTGCTAAAGAGCTGAAATCCAGCAGCACAGAACTCATGGCTGAAACCAAAGACAGGGTGTCAGCAAAGAAAGAGTCCTTTTACGTCACCAGAGAAGCCAAAGAAAGTAAGCAAGTACAGCACCAAGAAACCAACGCACTGTCTTCTCAAGAACATAAAGAAGGAAAAAAGGGACCTCAGGTCTTGCAGAAAACTTCAAGCACCATCACACTACAATCTGTCAAACTGCAACCAGAACCAAAGCCAGAACCCCAGGCCACTTCCATCAGACAGGGTGAAAACAGGAAAAGGGCGGTGCAGCTCCTGATGTCAGCTCAACAAACTCCACCTCTAACAGGGCATGTCAGTCCCAGGACCAGAGAAGCAGAAAACAGGTCTGGAGCTCTGGGGTCTGTAATGGAGGAGACGAGGGAGTCCCTGGGAATTCCCCCTCAGTTTGAGATCCATCCACAGAGCCTGGAAGCATCAGAAGGCCAGGAGATTAAATTCAAGAGCAAAGGTAAAGGCATGAAAATTATCTCAGCCCCTGGGATTAGTTGGAAAGGGGTTCCCTTTCTGTGCATGGAAGTGGAAAGTAATTCCTTCTTCTTTGGAAGTTGTTCTCCTCCTAAAGCCTTTTGGAAATAGATGCAGAATCCAATGCTGTTTCCACAACACTTAGTGAAATTTTCAAACCGTCCTATACCATAGTGTCCATCTCCTCTCTCATCTGGAGTTTCCCAGATGTAACCAATGCTGCTCCTTCTAGGAGGTAGTTTTAGGCCCTCTTATATGAGGGTGCAAGAGAACACACTTTCAAGAACTGTAATTAGTTACACTACCCTTGAGCCAAAAAATCATCAGACAAGAAAATACAATCAGTCACTGCATGTCCCTTGAGGCATCTATTTTTATGTCTCATATTTGGTCAGCCTGATCTGAGTGCTTCCTAACATCTGAAATGATAAAGTCAGAATTAAAAGTGAGGTTTAGAGTTTGTTCCACAGAATTTGAACGGGTTTTAACCTCTCAGAAGAGTAATGAGAGCTGCATTTTGCTGCATCTAGGTAGTAGACTTGGAACACTTCTCTTTTTTTTTCTTAATTGCAATTTTAGAAAATAATCTGGAAGCATTTTTCTAGTGGGTTTTTTTTAATAACATTTGCACTTTAAAGCGTTCACATAAATGAGGAAGAAATTGTTGGTTTTTTTATTTCTCTAGAGGCAAAAAAAACCCCAAACCCAAAACAAATCACACAACACCATGGTAATTTATTTCATTTCTTGGTAAGTCTTGCCCCGTGAGTACTGAATATAATTTCTATCGGAAGTCCAGAGTGTGTGGAGTGGAGAAAAGATTCTGAAGATCCTGGCACATGTTGAATAGTTTATTTTTCAGGTATACTACTAAAAATATGAATTTTAGTAGTTTTCTGTCAGAGCATCTCTCATACTTTACAAGCTTTAGCTAATTCATGACCTTGTTTGGTAGGGAAATACAGTTCTTGTTGTAGAGAAAAAAGGCAATCATCCAGTTTTTATTGAAGCCAGTGAATGCCTTCTCATTTGGCTTTGGACCCAAAGCACAAACTCTTACATGCAAAGGCAGGGTGTCTGCAGGGAGGTCACAGTGGAATGTCCCTAATGCACTTTAGTAAGTAATCCGAGAAACTCCCCTGAGAATCCTCTCTGGAGATTGACCAGGGTTGCTTTCACTGGCCCTTCTCCCTGCTTGTGCAGCCTCACCTCAGGCACATCCAGGACTGTACCAAGGTGTCCTTTGAATATTTCCTGGGTGGGGAAACTCCACAACCTCTCTGGGCAACCTGTGTCAGTGCTGAGTAAAGAAAGGTTTGTGTTCAGACAGACTTCTGTGTTTCAGTTTCACATCCATTTTGTCTGTGACTTTTAGAAGAACAGTTTTCAGACAGAAGATTTTTTTCAGATATGGTTTTTCAGGTTACCAAATATTTGTTATTTTAAAAGATGGACTGGCCAAGAAGTTTTAGAAGATCAAAAATATCAAACTATCTTCCTGACAATAGTTTTTCGTATTGCCCATTAAGGACTATATGATTATGTAGTGTAAAGTGTACCTAATTTATACTGAAGTAAATAATACTAAATAAATATATACTAAATAACACTAATTATGAATACCTATTCTTAAAAATCCGAATATCTGATTGTTTAGTTTCAGGAAAGCCAAAACCAGATGTGGAGTGGTTCAAAGAAGGTCGACCTATTAAAGCTGGAGAAGATGTCCAAATATATGAAGAAGATGGAATTCATTGTCTATGGATAAAGAAAGCCTACTTGAGGGACAGTGGATCTTATAGCTGTGCAGCTGTCAACTCCAAAGGCCAGACTTGCACCAGCTGGTTGTTAACTGTCAGAAGTAAGTAAGCTCTTGTGAACCCATCTGCACTTTGGAAACTGTGGTTGTCTAAGCATACTTAGAAAAAGGCTCTAAGTGGTAAAGCTAATTTCATCAGTTTCAGTTAAAGGAACTGTTTTCATTTTGGTTTTAAAGGGCCTAAAGTTGAAGAGGTTGCTCCGTGCTTTTCCAGCGTCTTGAAAGGATGCACTGTGAGCGAAGGGCAAGACTTTGTGCTGCAGTGCTGTGTGGGAGGGGTCCCTGTGCCTCACATCACATGGCTTCTCAATGGTAAGGAATCCCCTGCTCTGCAACACCTGCATGAACGCACTGACACCTCAAAGCGCACTAAATCACCCTAATGCAACCCGCTGGGACACCTGAGGAAAACCCTCTGCACGAGCATCAAGTGCTCAAAAGGCGATGTGAGCAGGGTCTGTGTTGCCGCAGTTCTGGCCTGTGTCCAGCAGGGTGCGCTGGTGACACGGCTGTGCCAGGTGAGTTACCTGGGCAGTGTCACACGGCTGTGCTCAGGTGAGTTACCTGGGCTGTGTCACACGGCTGTGCTCAGGTGAGGT